>NC_068363.1:31074929-31267429 GCF_020536995.1 Dreissena polymorpha
TCAATCCGAATAGTACATTCCGTTGTGAAACAGCCCATTGGAATCAATGGTCCGAATAGTACATTCCGTTGTGAAACAGCCCAATCAATGGTCCGAATAGTACATTCCGTTGTGAAACAGCCCATTGGAATCAATGGCCCGAATAGTACATTCCGTTGTGAAACAGCCCAATCAATGGTCCGAATAGTACATTCCGTTGTGAAACAGCCCAATCAATGGTCCGAATAGTACATTCCGTTGTGAAACAGCCCATTGGAATCAATGGCCCGAATAGTACATTCCGTTGTGAAACAGCCCAATCAATGGTCCGAATAGTACATTCCGTTGTGAAACAGCCCAATCAATGGTCCGAATTGTACATTCCGTTGTGAAACAGCCCAATCAATGGTCCGAATAGTACATTCCGTTGTGAAACAGCCCAATCAATGGTCCGAATAGTACATTCCGTTGTGAAACAGCCCAATCAATGGTCCGAATAGTACATCCCGTTGTGAAACAGCCCAATCAATGGTCCGAATAGTACATTCCGTTGTGAAACAGCCCAATCAATGGTCCGAATAGTACATTCCGTTGTGAAACAGCCCAATCAATGGTCCGAATAGTACATTCCGTTGTGAAACAATGGTCCGAATAGTACATTCCGTTGTGAAACAATGGTCCGAATAGTACATTCCGTTGTGAAACAGCCCAATCAATGGTCCGAATAGTACATTCCGTTGTGAAACAGCCCATTGCACAATGGTCCGAATAGTACATTCCGTTGTGAAACAGCCCAATCAATGGTCCGAATTGTACATTCCGTTGTGAAACAGCCCAATCAATGGTCCGAATAGTACATTCCGTTGTGAAACAGCCCAATCAATGGTCCGAATAGTACATTCCGTTGTGAAACAGCCCAATCAATGGTCCGAATAGTACATTCCGTTGTGAAACAGCCCAATCAATGGTCCGAATAGTACATTCCGTTGTGAAACAGCCCAATCAATGGTCCGAATAGTACATTCCGTTGTGAAACAGCCCAATCAATGGTCCGAATAGTACATTCCGTTGTGAAACAATGGTCCGAATAGTACATTCCGTTGTGAAACAATGGTCCGAATAGTACATTCCGTTGTGAAACAGCCCAATCAATGGTCCGAATAGTACATTCCGTTGTGAAACAGCCCATTGCACAATGGTCCGAATAGTACATTCCGTTGTGAAACAGCCCATTATAAGAATCAATGGTCCGAATAGTACATTCCGTTGTGAAACAGCCCAATCAATGGTCCGAATAGTACATTCCGTTGTGAAACAGCCCATTGCAATCAATGGTCCGAATAGTACATTCCGTTGTGAAACAGCCCATTATAAGAATCAATGGTCCGAATAGTACATTCCGTTGTGAAACAGCCCATTATAAGAATCAATGGTCCGAATAGTACATTCCGTTGTGAAACAGCCCATTGCAATCAATGGTCCGAATAGTACATTCCGTTGTGAAACAGCCCATTGCAAGTTAAAGCACGTAATCATCATTATAAAATAAGAATCAATGGTCCGAATAGTACATTCCGTTGTGAAACAGCCCATTGCAAATTAAAGCACGTACTCATCATTATAAAAAATACATCTCAGCAAAACAGTGTAATAGCTAACTTGAACAAATAATATTGAACTGTACAGAAAAAGATAATGTGTAAATGGAATGATATTTAAATATTGGTTGGCTCCATGTATAACTATACAAGTGTGTATTTCCACAGGCCTTTAAACGGGATTACTGCAACAATGACGTGCATTTACAACGCGCATTCAAATACCGTTTCATGCTGTTTTACACATTTTGTCCTGTGTTTTATAGATTTATAGACATTCTCCTTAAATGAAGAGTAATCCGAAGCGAAAATCTCTTGCTGACACCTTTTTCATATTGTTTTAAAAGGCATCATGTTTAAAATCATGACAAACTGTACCTCGAAGTTCTGTTCCATCAAATGCACCGTCATACATATCAATGTACCCATCGGAACAATTGAGGTTCAAGTCCTCAACGTAGACCATCATCCTCGGCCACGTGTACCAGGCTTCTATCGTCAACTCGCAAACGTTTGGCCCTTCTCCGAAGTCATCCAGCGTTAACTTGATCTGATAAGCATCCTCCAGGATCATTGAAAGGATTTCCCCACATCTTTGATTCATTGACACTGAATGGGATAACATATTAAATATTGTTAATTTACAGTTGTGCAATGGCATGCAAAGATCTATTTACTTTTGAGATCCACGTGCAGTTATCCATGATATCGTCCGTCTGAGTTGTTATATAGCTTCATATCAGAATGACAAAACTTTGTGCATAGGCTAATATTTACCAGCAACACACACATTGGTTTTATTCTATTATTACGCGACACAAGCTTTTTATCGAAATGGGAACTATGTATTGAGTATGTTGTGCTTAAAAACGAGACCCGTTTGGGAATCGTGACTTCTTTTAAAATCGTGACCTCTTTTCGAATGGTGACTTCTTTGAGAATCGTGGCTTTTTTAGAATCGCGACCTTTTTAGAATCTTGATTTCTTTTAGAATCGCGACTTGTCTAAGACTCAAATCGTCTAAGACTCAAAACTTGTTTTAGGATCGCAACTTATGTGAGGATCGCGATTTGTTTTAGAATCGCGACTTGTCTTAGACTAGCGACTTGCCTTAGACTCGCGACTTGTTTTAGAATCGTGACTTGTTTTAGAATCGCGACTTGTCTTAGACTCGCGACTTGTTTTAGGATTGCAAGTTGTTTTAGACTAGCGACTTTGTTTAGACTAGCGACTTGTTTTAGACTAGCGACTTGTTTTAGACTAGCGACTTGTTTTAGACTAGCGACTTGTTTTAGACTAGCGACTTGTTTTAGACTAGCGACTTGTTTTAGACTAGCGACTTGTTTAAGACTAGCGACATTTTTAGACTAGCGACTTGTTTTAGACTAGCGACTTGTTTTAGACTAGCGACTTGCTTTAGACTAGCGACTTGTTTTAGACTAGCGACTTGTTTTAGACTAGCGACTTGTTTTAGACTAAGGACTTGTTTAAGACTAGCGACTTATTTTAGACTAGCGACTTGTTTTAGACTAGCGACTTGTTTTAGACTAGCGACTTGCTTTATACTAGCGACTTGTTTTAGACTCGCGACTTGTTTTAGAAAAGTGACTGAATGTGATGTTTCTCTGCACACCTCCGCAAATATTGTGAGAAATTAACATCGATACAAAATACTTATATTAAATATTTATATTTACAAAAACATGAAACGATGTATCCTGTAAAATTTATACAGAAAAATGCAAGCCATGATCCTCAATGTTTAATATTTATACCACTGATTGTATTGTTTATATTTTGAAATCACGCAATATGTATGATTAACATTTTAGCAAAATGTCAGCAAATGAAAGTTGGTAAACATTTAAAGAAATAAACACAAATAGACAAATATTTGTAAAACAAGAAAACACTTACCTTCTTTGATTGCTACTGCTTTCGGTAACTCCATCACTATCAAAAGCAGAGCGTAATACATGTACATCTTTATCAGCACCATAATTCTGAATCTGTATTACTTCATTCAATCCGACTAAGTATCACCATCGACGTAATCGAAATACAAATTAATGAACATTTATATATATGTTTGAAATCCATGTGTGTTGTCTGATTCTCGACGATATAATGAGAAGTCTTAGACACTACAATGTCAACATGAATGTTTGTCTTCCAGCAATATACCTTTAGAAATGCACATATATAAAGGCGCATAAGACAACAATGAGAACATGTTACTGCGGAATACCATAGCTAAGATTCAATGATTTTTATTGCACGCGGATCAATAATTAATCAGGTACATTGATTTCCTAAGTTAACGCGTTTCCCATCTGGGCTAGGCTTCTGATGAAATATATTCTCACAACAAATATACAATATTGGTTATAAAGCATGAACAGTACAGTATTTTATTAGGAAAACAGTTAATTAAATTATATATTGTAAATCTACAGACAATTTAGACTTACAACAAAACAATTTAAACAAACAGACCGACGATGTAAAACTACTTTTTATTAATTCATAACCACATCAATTCTACTATCGAACATACAACAGGCGATTGGAGAAAACCCCCTTATATTCTGCGCTATTCAGTTATTAAAATATATACTATAATATAATGTAATTGACTATCACTAACTAATATATAACAATCTTTAGCGAAATATCCTGAAATAACAAACAAGCAATAACGAATTATCCATGATGCATATCACAACATAATGCACTTCAACATTTACTTTAAAGTGGATACACACGTTTGATATTCTACTTAAAGTATAACCATTACCATATCAACTATCAAAAGTGACTACATTAGATTCAGGGTGCAGAATCAACGTAGTTTTCAGGGGTTTACACACAGGCTGGACAGAATGTAAACACGCCATTAAGAACTTTATTTTGAAAAATATCTGAAGTTATTTAAATACATTTGCAAAAATCTTTAGTACATAAAAGACAGTTTTTAATGCAGTATTTGCCGATATCTTAAGGAATAAGAACCAATCCTTGAATACGTCTGAGATTGGTGACGCAATTTTGCGTTGCATGAAGCATTACCGTTCAGTACACGCGGCTTTTACGAACAAGAACATAGGCTTATTAAATACAATAATTTTGATGTATTTCAAATTGCAATAAGCAGCAGAAAAATCTGTCTTTTATGAACTAGGTGATTTTTTTTAATTAAAATTGTGTAAAAATGTTATTTGAAAAAAAACACTTACCGGTAGGTTTACATCCATTACCGTTTAATTGGGAACCCTTCAAAATCGTGTGATCCTGCACCCTGATTTAAATATACTAACCCTTTGCATGCTGGGAAATTTGTCGTCTGCTAAAATGTCTTCTGCTGAGTTTCTAAAATTAGCATTTTCTTCGATTTTTTTCATAGAACACTATCAGAATAGCAAACAGTTTGGATCCTGATGAGACGCCACGTTTTTTGTGGCGTCTCATCTGAATCCAAACTGTTTGCAAAGGCCTTTAAAATTCGGTTCCCGCACTGAAAGGGTTAAGATATTTGGAATGGTTCCTATAAAACACTGTTTGCAATGATGCACTCACTAAATACACTCTAGAATGTCGTACACAAAATGTGTGTTAAAGATACATGTTCACAGTTTGACTAAATGAAAATAAATCATGAAAACAAGTATGTATTGTATATGACAATGTTGACTTTGACAATTTTGAACAAATCGGTTCATTATTAAACATCATCAATCGATATAAGTAGCATTGTCAATTATTGCTAATGTGGAGTAACTCTTTATTACTAGCATATCGTTTTTATTACGCGTATATCAGTAAAGTGGTTGCGTGAAAGCTTTTGCTCCGAAAGGGCTTAGGTTCGAGATCCCGGCGAAGGCATTTTTTAAAAAGGGTTTTCCCGTTCTTTAAATCTAATCCAAGTATCATAATTGTGTTAGTAAAACATTGTATATTATTTACAAAATATGAACATATGAGAACAAGCGCCATTTAAGCGTTGAAAATTATCTTGCAATTGATAGGAGTGTTCGAATTTCATCCAATTTACTTTCCACGCTAGCCAGTCTGCTTTCAATTGCATTCCTGTCAGAATTCGACCTCTCGTACATAAATTCAAATTTATCTACTCGGTCGTGGATTCGATTAACTGTTTCAGACACCTCTATAATACCAACATTGAAGTCATCAATATGCGCCTTCTCACGTTTCGCTATTCTCAACTGCCGTAAGGCCGTTTTTAATTGGTCCGAATATCTTCTCGCAAGTGATTTATCGCCGGATGAGTATTTTCTCACCATCCATAAATGAATCAATGCTTTGATAACGTTAGCTGCTGCCGTTTTACGACGCTTCTCTACTTGAATTCTCGACATCATGTTGAAGACATACTTCTCCGACCGTGTTTGCTCCAATTTTTGTGCCAAAACGGCCACCATAAGGGCCAATGTCACAACACCCATTAAAGCAGTGCATATTGATATATACCGACCGCAATAGCTCTGAGGGATTTTATCGCCGTATCCTACAGTCAGAAAAGTGGTAGCAATAAGCCACATTACCTCAATATAGGAGTCAGCCGTGCCGAGGTAGTAGCTTTCGCAAGTCCTCATGGCCCACGTATTTACCACAAACGTCGTTAGCATGACGGCGACTAGCAGTTGCGCGGGCGTGTCAGTCATTACCGCTTTGAAAACGAACAGTGTGTTGATCTTGATTTTACTTAAGGCGCCAATGCTGTTGATAGATGTGTCCGTTAAGAGGCGACTGTGAACGACCGCCAGTTTTGCGATTAGGTACAGTCGACACATCATAAAAATTGACAAGATGGCGTCAATACTCACTTTATTGTGTCCAATAGGGGAAGTATATTTTATATCCAAATCGCCTGGGAACGGGTGCACGGAGCAGACCAATATCTCACCAAGCAAACAGAAAACAGCTGTGTTTGTTACTACATGATTCCAATCTCTGACTCCCGAATCAAGAGCTTTGATCTTTAGGTCGATATAATAGTGATAACAAATCCCTACCAAAAGGACCAACGTAGAGACGCTTATACCGATTTTGATTGCAAATGAAACTGTGCCTGATTTATCCGTCTGGAAGACATAGAACTCAGTTTCAATCACCATCAGCACGATTCCGAGCAAGGCGAGCCCACATACAACGTCAATAACAATTCGTCTCATTTTGATTAGTTGACATCGGCGCTCGAGGCGTTGACCAAGTGTTTGTGAATGACCGTTTCCAGGTATGGACGCAGGAATCAATTCTACACCACCGTATGACTTCATTTCAAACTCTTCTAATAGTTCGTCTTTGAACAGAGGTGTTTTTAAGTTTTCATCGTCAGGATGAAGACTGTAAAATATTAATTTAGAATTGTATTGTTTTGTTGTTAAACTGATCACACTATATTTCGTTAGAAGGTTTAGAAAAAAATAATTATACCAGTGGCGTAGTCACGAGTGTAAATATATAAAGGTTAGCCAAATGTAAGTTTAATTTGTCTTGTAACTAAAGTGATGCAAACATGAGTCGTGCTCTGTGAAAATGGGGTTTAATGCATGCGCGTAAAGTGTCGTCCCAGATGTGCATGTGCAGTCCACACGTGGTAATGAGGGACGACACTTTCCGCCTTAACTGCAGTTTTGCTTAGTTGAGACTTCATTAAAATTAAAAAAATCTTTAAAGCGTAAAGTGTCGTCCACGATTAGCATGTGCAGTCTGCTTATGCTCATCTGGTACGACATTTTACGCATTTGAATTAAACCCCCTTTTCACAGAGCGAGGTTTATATACTAGTATATGAACAAAACTAATAAAATAGTCAACAGTTAACTGGTTTCTTTGTAAACCGTGCAAAGAGCAAGTGACAAAAATTGAAATACGTGTGTATCCCTAGAAATCTTTTGACAACGTTTAAATGGGGCTAGAGAGAATTTATAAGCATGGTTAATTAATATATCCCCGTTTCTTATGTTTTGTAAAAATATTAAAATTAAATATCGGTACGTCAAAACATAAAACATTCGCTTCCAATCAAAGACGGGTAAATAAGTGTAAAGTAATTGATACATAAGAACATAGTGTGTACATTGTCCATGCAGCGTTTCTGTCCTTAAAAATATGTGGGATTACATGTTAATACATATTCACTGTGAGCACTTGTTAAAACTGTATGAACAATATAACAATTCCCAACTGGCTGTCATAAAACGCAACATATCAGCTCAAAACAACTGCACATTAAAAACAACTTAAAACATATATACCAGTAACATTCCAAAGTGTGTTGGATATTATTATATTTTATACACCACAGTAGCATCAAAAATTACTATACACTTTTATGTGTTTATGACGCTTTGGTATTGACCTGTTGTTGGCCTGTAATGAGATACAGGCCAAAAAAGAAGTACATATGCATTGAGCTTACCAGCTGTTACATACATGTAAGTTTCCCAATAGATGATCTTTAGTACTGTAAATGGTAATGGTATTCAGTTTTTATCCATATCCATAGACCTTACTTTATTACTTGTTCTTCCATATCCATAAACTTTACCAAAACACAAGTTTACTGCGTGCTTCGCCTCAATAGCCATTCACACATGTGATTATTCTTTGGAATGAATGGTACTCACGTATAGTGTATCCAACAGGTTTAAACATTTCATATCGATATAATAATATGGCTTATCGTATTGAAAACGTGTTCCTCTACTTACCACATTCCGCAAAAACGAGCCACTCATGTGTGAGCAATTTATTTTAGTTTATGCGATCAATAAATGTAGACTATTTGCTTATATAAAACAGATATTTTTCCTCGAGCATAATAACTTTACTATGGCTAGGTGACTGTTGGGAGTATTTGTTACTTATTCGTTTAGTAATATACTATGTCGGTAGTGTGAACATTGACTTTTTTAACATGAGAAATAAAATAAATAAAAAGTCAATCACATTTAAATTAAGCGACATTACAAACTAGCTATATGAATTTTCACAAAATATCGATGTTGAACGTCCGGTATGATATGAACTTTAGAAACAAAATGATAACATATAACATACAAATATAATATATTATTTAAAGGATGCAAATATTTAATTTGTGCACATGCATAAATCTCAATCATGTATCACATGTATACAAACACGTACTTGAACCGTCTCAGCGATCTTGATAATTTTTTGTAAAGTCCCCCGTAGTAGCTCAAACTGGCTGTGTACGTTTTCCGGAACATTAATACAACATTTAAACTGTTCCCAATATATTTGCATTTACATAATCTTACATATAGTGTATCCTTTAACGTTTGCAAGTACAACAACTGAATTGAAGTCTGGAAAAACTCATTATGAAACCTGATGATGATTTAAATCAAAACGTGTCACGCATTAACGGGCTTTTTCCGTCTTACATATGGATAATCAGCAAATAAAGCAAACAACATGTGAACAAATAACATGCCCGTGAATCAATATGATGAAGCGATTAATTACGGCCGAGCTGCCGACCAGCCGTGATGTGTGTCCAAAGGCGGGATATGTTCATATTGATGCCGAACGTGTCATCTGCTGCATAATATAACGCTTTAAAATTCGCTTTGAATGGCATCTGTTGCGCGTTCCTGCTGCTGGCCGTGAGTGTGAATAGGATAAAAGTTTGTTTATGTATTAAGAGTATTCCAACTGTCTCTGTATTAATTTAAGGAAAAAAATCAATATTAAGACTGTTGTCCAATATGGTAAAAATTGAATCTGGGAGGCGTATACATATTCATTAAAACGAACGTAATGTAGTACATGTAGTTCAAATGTCATCGAAGTCGAGTATCATTTTGTAACTTATGTTCTTTATATACCAATATAATAAAACTGTATATCGACAAATTCTATCATAACCGACCTAGTATGCATACATCATTTATCATTTTTTTAACAAATACTAGCACTTAAGTTCTTACGAACTCGCGAAATATTGTAAAAATATAATGGTCACTTTCGCATTGCTATGTTAGTGTTTACTTCTTATATATTGTCAGTTTTGTATTTATAACGATTAAATGGGCTTGTGTAAGTTATATGAATAAACTTTCTGTATTATTCTTTTCCATATCGCCCATGACATGATCAAGTACTATATAGTGTGATTTATGTACTACATTTTCTTTGGACGATGGGTATTTTAGACATATGTATAATATATATTATATTTTAATAATATCGATTTTTAAGGTTTTTTTTGTATTATACGCATAGCTTCATTTCCTAATTATTAGTTATAATAATAATTAATCGGGTATATAATTATTGGAGTCATACATTTCTTATACAAACCTGCAGGCAGACAGTAATAAAGTATGCCTATGTAGAAGAATACGGACACAAGTTTATGTTTTGTTATATGCACACATATTACTTAATCGTATGTTTATTTAATTCAGATAATAAAAATATAAATGTTTTAACAAGACAATATCGTATTAATCGAATCCAATTTAAAACATAAAAACACATTAACCAAATTGGTCCAATGCTGTTTCATAAGGCAAACATTAATCCAATGTTTCAAATTAAATGCTTTTCTTCACAAAACGGAGATAAATGACATCAATTAAAGCTGTGCAATGTATTTATTTTAAAGCAATACAAAGTGCCGTGTTCCTCGAAAGTAATGTCACATTTGTCATTATGTTTAACACACCAACATTAATTTAGTCTCGCCCTAGGAAAACTGGGCCTAATGCATGTGCGTAAAGTGTCATCCGAGATTTTCCTCTGCAGTCCGCACATGCTATTCAGGGTCGATACTTTCCGCCAACACTTGATTCTCGATGAGAACATGCTTCCTTTAAACGAACCATAAAATACAATGGAAATACTCGTCCCTAATAAGTATACGCGGACTGCACAGGCTAACCAGGGACGACACTTTACGCACATGCTTTTATCTCTGTCTACTTAAACGAGGCTCGTACAATTGTATTATATAACAAAGTCCAGATTTCCTCAAAACTAATGTCGCATTATTAATTTTCATTTTTTGAAACACCCCATTAATTTATGGGACGCTGCATCTGATTGTGAGACTGCTCGCAACAGCTTCTGAAAGTTCACAGCGGCAGTCGGGCTGCCTCTTGTTGTTGACCATCGCCGGAAACCCGGTAGATCCGATAGGTCTACATACGCCATCGGCATCAATGCAACCTGCAGGAAAGAAGAAATTGCTTTTAAAGATTATAATTCAATAATTTGTATTTTGTTTTTACATTTATCTTATGATGTTAGCGATTTATTGTGTTTCTTTTGTGAGAAGAAAAATATGTTTATGTTCATATAGAAATATGGAACAGCGTAATGCATGTTGTAATTACCATATTTAATTTGATACGGGGCAATACATACAAGGCATCCCACATAAATAATAATCATTTAAGCCGAGACCTTAGTCTTAAATGAATGGTCAATGCAAGCAGTGGGGTTGGAGTTTACGCCGGTTTCAATGTAAGCCTACCCCAACAATTAGAAAAAAGAAAATGCGAACTTTTTAGATGAGGTTATTCCAATTAAATCACCCACATCGTACTCGGCAGGGTCAAACTCAATGCACATATCTAAAAGCGACTGCATGTGGGTTACGTGACGTTCCAAATGTGCCTGTACAAACCAGACAGGTCAGTGAGGGACGACACTTTCCGCTTTCATGGAAATTTTCGTTTCTATGAATTGTCTTCATAACAAAAATCTATTCTAGGCGAAAGAGGAGTGCACATGCTTATCTGGGAAGACACTTTACGCACACGCATTAAGCCTTTTTCTAATATATAATTGAAATAACCCACGCCGTACTTTGTTGGGTCATTCTCGACACATATCCCAGAGCGACGGCCTGGCATTGGAAGGTCAAACACGAGTCGTTTCGCTTCTCTGTCCAAGACTGGTCCACCTTTTTACACTCTCCGGTTTTCGTTTTGCAGGCTGAAGTATAACTTGGATAGATGTATTACAAATGTAGTTTGATTTTTATGTAATTATTTTTCTGTTAATTGGTTTGTTTGTGTGTTTTTTGTTGTTGTTGATTTTGTATGTATGTGTTAGTTAAATCAAATAATATTTGTATTGTGTTTATAGTAATCCATGTGAGTTTAAACCGATATGCAAAACATCTATTTAACTAGTTTGTGAATTCATTTATTCTACAATATTGTGCCAAATTCGATCTGTTTATATGTTGTGAAATAACAAATTGAAAAAGCAACAACATGGAACTGATGATGTTGTAATTATGTGCGTTGAAATACGAGTAAAAGTTTATTAACAATACCAGTATACGATAGTTACTATATAAACATCCCTCGTTCATATCAATGTATTTTGTTAAAAACTGGAAACATACCTTAACCTTAAAATCTTAAATACTCTCATATACTATTCACCTTACTTACATCCACTTAAGAGACTAAAGAAAGCGGTATTGTACGATTAGATGAACTGGCATTCAAGTGGGAAGTAACTGCGAAGAAACTGCAAAAGCGTATTACTGAAACTTACTTACACTTGACATACTAAAGAAAGTGTCCTTGAAAGTTGCGTTGAACGAGCATTCCTTTACGGTGTAACTGACAAGGCACTTTTACAGCGTATTACTTAAATATTCCTCCAATTGACTGACTTAAGAAGCATCCATGCAAGTTTCGTTATACATGTTGAACGAGCATTCCCTGATGGAAGTAACTGACAAGGAACTATTACAGCGTATTACTAAAACTTACCACCACTTGACACAGAAAAGAAAGCGCCCTTGTACGTTGCGTTGAACGAGCATTCCCTAAGGGAAGTAACTGACAAGGAACTGTTACAGCGTAATACTTAAACTTACCACCACTTGACACAGTAAAGAAAGCGCCCTTGTACGTTGCGTTGAACGAGCATTCCCTAAGGGAAGTAACTGACAAGGAACTATAACAGTGTATAACTGAAACTTACCCCCACTTGACAAAGTAAAGAAAGCGTCTTTGTAAGTCTCTTTGAACGAGCATTCCCTAAGGGAAGTAACTGACAAGGAACTTTTACAGCGTATTACATAAACTTACCACCACTTGACAAAGTAAAGAAAGCGTCCTTGTAAGTCTCGTTGAACTGGCATTCATATTCGGCACAGGATTCTGTAACCTTCTTATAGCCGATCGGTCGACATATTCCCTGGTCGTCGCACCCTGCATGGATTAATACAAAATTTAGTTCCATGTTTAAACCATTTAGTTTATTGGAATACTTGATATGTTAATACATTTTAAAGAATACATATTCGGATTACTTTTTTTGCAGATTGCGAATTGTTCTGATTACATTAGTTATATAACCTGCTGCAAAGTATGTTTGTGATACGGACTTTTCGGACATCATGGCCCAACATAACAAAGTAATTCGGATTACTTTTACGTGCACGTATTTAAAGTCGGCATGAATTGAACGATGTAACGCACTATCCCTTACATCAATAGTACACACTATATGTGACAAGATTATTAACTATCTTGCACGCATCAAATCCCACCATATCTTAACTAAAATTTATCAGCAGGGACAACTGTAAACTTTTAATTGATAGTAGCAATTTGTCAGTAAGATATTGCTTTAAATAAAACACGATTCTCGCCGTTGGGTAATACCCTAAACAATCGGGCATATGTCGCACGTGCAATTGCGCACAATAGTGTGGTGACTCTGCAGACAGTGTGTATCGATAAACTTCTTTAGGAAAAACATGGCATTAACTACTAAGCATTTTTTCCAGACCCACGATGTCATCAAATGGTCATACATATTACAGTGGACAATTACACAGAGACAAAATCTCTATAGCTGGATAAGACAATCTTTAAACTATGCATATTATTATACCAGCAGTAATCGGATCAATGCTTCTTTGTATCATGTTGTTTGCTATTTTCACGACGCATTTCCTTGTTCTGCACCCATCTGCCCACGTGGCGTTCACCTCTTTACACGTGTTGTTATATACGCAACCTTCAATGTTGAAACATGTATATGTGTCTTGTTCTGAGAAAACTGGGCATAGTACATGTGCGTAAAGTGTCGTCCCAGATTAGCCTGTGCAGTCCTCACAGGCTAATCAGGGACGACACTTTCCGCCTAAACTTGATTTTCGGTAAGGAGGGACATCCTTGAAACTAAAAATACCATTAAAGCGGAAAGTGTCGTCCCTGATTAGCCTGTGCGGACTGCACAGGCTAATCTGAGACGACACTTTACGCACATGCATTAAGCCCAATTTTCTCAGAACAAGACACATATATAGAATCGTTTCTACTTCACATGATAACAACTACAGATTTGATAAGTAATGCATCTGAGTCACGCTTTGTGAAAAGGGGAATTTATGCATATGCGTAAAGTGTCGCCCCACGTTTGCCTGTGCAATTAGCACAGTTTAATCAGGGACGACACTTTCCGCCTTTATGATATTTTTGTTTTAAGAAAGTGTTTCATAGCAAAAAATCCAGTTTAGGTTGAAAGTGTCGTCCCTGATTAGCCTGTAAGGACTTCACAGGCTAATATGGGACGACACTTTGCGCAAATGCATTAAACCCCATTTTCACAGAGCACGGCTCATTTATATGTGAGAAAATACTTTTTTACGAACGGACACATTTGAGATTATCTAGTAAAAAAACTGCTGATGGCGTTTGAATCATTCCAATGGTACACCATAATAACGAATACAATAATCGTTTAGTAATTGGTTTAAATAAAGTTATATATAATATTGAATGACAATTTTAGTAATATTTCTTTTTCTAAATTTTGATTTTTTTAAAGGTGTTCGCGCATCATGGCTGCAATACTAAACGATAGTAAAACATACACACAACACTGAAAAGGAGTTTCGATATTTACTACAGTATACAATTAAACATTTTAACATCATAAAATTAAACAAGCTTGCTAAGAACTTAATGTGTTGACGAAATAAACAATGATTCAGAGCCGTATAGTGTTTGGATAAAATATTAACTTATAAGTAAATTCAAAACGTGATCATCTTTAGATGTGTAAGCTTGTATCTGCATACACGTTTGAAATGTGGAAAATGGTCCTCGTTTATGCATTACATTTCTGTTAACGAATACATGAATATTGCTTTTTAAACGGGACCTTTCCACAGATTGTGGCAGATATTGAAGTTTGAAATGAAATGCTTTACATCGATAAATGTACACTTTGGATCTTAAAAGATCCAGTAAAAAACAATAATAAAATTAAATAAAGAAAAAAATGCAACCCTCAACTAGGCTCGAATCACTGACCCCTGGAATAGAAGTCTTCAGCTTAGACCACTCGGACATCCGTGTCCATACAATGACTGGTGTATTTTGTACTTTATATAAGCAATCCTCGTTGTGTCACACAATATAAGGACAACAACAGAACTCTCCAAATTATTCAATCGTTGAGCGTTGCAACGCTTTATAATTTTCAAGTTTTTAAATCGTCAAAAGATGCATGTAATGGATATTTTAAAGCATGGTTAATGTTTAGTATTACTGTTTCCTAACAAATATCATAACTTCAACGAAAATTTGCGAATTTGAAACCATTTTTTGTCAACTTACCAAAACGTGAAAAAGGCCCCTTTAAATCTGGTCCACATTACGTTTATCGCATTAAATCTATTTGGGAGCATTTGTAAACTAAAGTGTCAACACTTATTATTCTGAAACTAATTTAAATTAAACGCGTATTAGGGACATTTGCTATCGTTAGTGTCAACACTGTGTTTCGAAAGGTATTGAAAAAAAACACTACTAGGGACATGTGCTATAAAGTGTCAGTACTTTGTTAAAAAGCTATTGAAATTAAACGAGATGACACGTGCAAATATAAGAATCAAGTTTCTATGGTTATAAATGTTAACATTTAACGATTGTGTCACTTGCCATAGCCAGCGACGCTAATCTCCATGACAGAACCCTTGGGGGTTTCCTTCTTTAGACATTGGTACTGAACACAGCGTTCATCTTCGGTCCATGTCGAATTCGATGCCTTGCATCCCTCACCCCAGGTACAACCTGAAACATTTTACCTGGGCTGGAAAAACGGACTTTATGCAAGTGCGTTAAGGGTCTTCGGTTTTATGGTCGTCACTTTCCGCTTTTATGGTATTTTTTTGTTTAAAGGAAGTCTTTTATGAGTTCAAATATAGGTATGTCGGAAAGTGTCGTCCCTGATTAGCCTGTTTGGAATGCACAGGCTTATATGTGATGACACTTTAAGCACGTGCTTTAAGCTCCGTTTTTCCAGTACGTCACGCATTTAAAATCATTGATATCGTATCTGCTATGCACTAAAATATACACTCCAGTAAAATATCACTTAAATAGGGAATTTCCTTAAGCTGAATGTAAGAACCAGCTCGACAGTAACAGTTCGTGTTCTTATGTCTGAGCTGACAATGGATCCTACCTAGCTCCGTGTTGTTTATACAAAAGGGGAATAACTCCTTTGAAGGGTAGAGTTATGCGCCTTGGTCGCTGAAGTTTGAGATTTGTTCATTTGATTTATTTCGAATGAATGTATTATACTGAACCATATAGATACGTGTCCTTTAGCCAGGCAACGAATTGAGAACAACAGGTTTTACAAGGGAATTGCTGTTTACTTCGGACGTCAGGAATGTAGGCATGACACCAAATATCAATGTCCATCATTCGATATTCAAACCGCGACCATACAGTCATTTTCTGTAAGCAGTCAATTACTGGAAAACTATTGTATCCCACAATTAATGGATAAAAAGACAGAATTGCGTTAAACTGACGATTTGAATAATTATTAATGAAATGTTCGGGTGATAGGTACGAGTTGGATTCTATTTAAAGCTCGACATGTACGACATGATATGACAGCTCTGAGTTTGTTGCAAAATCGCAACAATGTATTTACAATCCCATTCTATTAACAAACCGTTCAATAGTTAAATAAATGTATTCTGTGACTATTTGTTTTATTTTTGGACCTGTCTTATGGTTTTGTTCTATGGATTTTTTGGGGAAATGTGTAATTTATAAACACTTCTTGCTATGATAAGATTTCCCCACCCGATTGGGCAGCTGAATTTTAATTTTTAAATGATATATTTATTATATAGAAAAGATTATTTTTTGAATAATAGTATGGAGTATAGTTTACCCTCACCCTGGCATAAAAACATGGATTAATGCATGTGCACACAGGCTGATCGGGGACGACACTTTCCGCTGCTATCGACACTTTCCGCTGCTATCGATACTTTCCGCTGCTATCGATACATTCCGCTGCTATCACTTTCCGCTGCTATCGACACTTTCCGCTGCTATGGTAATTTTCGATCAAGGGAGTCTCTTCTTAACGAAAATCCAGATCAAGCGGAAAATGTTTTTACCCGATCAGTCTGTGTGGACTGCACATGCTTATCTGGGAGGCATGTCATGCCCATGCATTTAGCCCTATTTTCCCAGAATGAGTCTCGAGTATTCATATGTCTTACCGACTGACACGGCTTGGAGTCCAACGCGGTCTCCTGATTTCTTGCACATATAGTCCACACACCTCTCGCTTATCACCTCATTCTCTGGGACGCAGTTGCTTTTGAAGTCTTTGCAGCCTTCAGCGTCAACACAAATTGATTGCGTAATGTTAAGATTGTTTCCAAAACAATGCGAATTATGCGAACAATGTACATGTCCCTTTTAAGTCAAATGCGAAAACGTCAGTGAATTTCAAGACATAAGCTGAATAAAACATATAAGAAGGGTTCCGGGTTTTCATCAATCAAGTGTCTCAGTAGAGATTCATGTTTATTAATACGTCTTCAGAATTTACCACACAGCTATATTATTTCAAGCCGACATGTTTCGGGTTTTCATTAATCACGTGTCTTAGGAGAGGTCAAATTCATATACATTAATTTGTCTTCAGAATTTACCACGCAGCTTAGTAATTATAAATGTGAGCTTTAAAAGACATTAAATATATAAGTTTGCAATACCAGTTTTATTTTCTTATTTGATTTTGATTTAAGCAAACATGAAAACCCATACGATTAATAAGAACGATGAACACATACCTTTGCAATTTTACGATGCATAAAGGTTAAAGAAATATCTACTTTTACATGAATTATAAGATAGTCATCATGACCTACCGACGCTGATTGTTTTCACGTTCCAGTTGACGTCATGTGTGGTACGAGTGACGTCACATTGATACGTTATGCATCCGTCTGCCCATGTCTGGTTAGGCTGGTAACAACCCCCGTTCCACTCGCAATCTTATATTTCAAAGTAAATAAAACTTTTTTTTTCATGAAAAAAAATCGACCATTGAAACCTTTAGCACATTTATAATATTTCAATGTTTACAACCATAATGCAGTCTTTGATTTTTAGGTTAAAGTAAATCTGTAAAAAAAATAAACATGCTATGAATTCTGGTACCTGGCTTTGTCATGTTTATACAAGAACATAAAAGTATCAACACGTCAATGTTTAACAAATTAATATTCATAAACTAAAACGGGTTAGTAGAGGTCCGATTTAAAATTAGATACCATCAGACGCTTTACAAATACAGATAAAATATATTTCAATAATTATAATAAACCTTTTACTAACATGGATTTTTGTTTTAGCATATACTTAATGGTATATGTTGACTTACTTATATTGCACACCTTACCCGTATATTAGTGTAAGTAAATGCTATTTAAAGTCGCATTTGAATGTATGCATTTGTGTGTATGCGATGCAAATGTTTTTAGACTGTCATGCAAACAGCCACAACTTAGACAGGACATGCCATGGACCGTATTTCTAAGTACAACAATAGTCATATCGATGTTTTAACAAAGGAAGGCACACTGTCGTTGTTGCCATTGATTCCAAAGGTGGATAGTACCTTAACGTTTCATCTCTGGTATACACATTTGTACGACAGAGTACCCTTACTTATTAAACACATGCAAATATTGTATGTGTTCATGCTAGCATGCTGGAAAACTCAAACAAAACCCGAGCAAGTATTTGCACCATCTACTTATGTGACAAAGAACATATATTATATAGATCTCTATGTATGACTAGACCATATCAAACCGACATACCATTATGTTTAGCACCAACTATTGTTTGTTTAAAAGAAAAAGCTAAGTATTTTCTTTTCAAAATATGTTTATTTAATATTTCAAATGCGTATACATTGCTTACGTTGATCCGTTGCATTCAAATAGAAACCACCCATACAAGATAAAAACGAATGTATGCAACATCAAAAGGACAATTGTCTTGTCAAAAATATACATGCGGCTACTATTAAACATCTTTTAATTTTTAATCAGTATCGCATTCCGTGTTAATGCTAAAAATCAGGATTAGATGAAATTTGATGTTATTAAAACGACTGTACAGCTATTTAATTTTTCTCAGCCGCGCATTCTACATATATAGGATCTGGCACGATTTCTCATATCATACTGTATTTTATTAAACGAGTTCATGAATATTGGATGTAAGCGAGCCTTTGACGAGCTTACTAACGAATGTCCTGGACAAATTTAATAAAATATGGTATGAAATGACAACGAGTGTCAGATCTTTTTTATCACATGCTTTAGAATGAGAAAACTAAATAAATATGTACGCAAACATAATGATGAATCCCGAATGTTGTTTACATTTCGTGGCGTCTTTTGACGCTGAAACGTCATGTCAGCAAAAAAATGCAATTGAGCGAAAATAAGCCCATGAAAACGCTTAAAAAGTAGATTATACATGTGCAAGATAAAAATATTTGTAATGGCTATATTACATGGGAAACAGAGTATGGAATGTGATAAAAGCATGCAAATAATTATTCATGTTCATCGTCATAATACCATGTTGTATGCATCATTCACTTAGTCTATTATCCTTCTTTGACGCCGCAATGTGTATTTTGGTTAAGGCATCATCAACCTTTGAATTCCGTATTATAATGTCGTTTTTAACATGTCATCATTTAAACAAAGTTTTAAGAGTTAATGAAAAAACAGAACAAAAAAAACTTCAGTGATCCATAAGCGAATATTGTATAATAGTAATTCGTTATTGAAGCCAGCTGTTTCCCATATGTTTATTATCATTCCTCTGAAGCAAACATCCAAACCATTCCACTATGCTCGCTTAATCCATTGTATAATTGCATTACACGGTGTTATTTAGAATACATTTCAGCATTCACTAAGTCATGTGTTTGTATACAAAATTAATCAATCACAGAGAAAGATCCTTTCTCCGAGAACGAAGCGCATTCATTAATCGATATACTGACGAGTATCTTAACGAATGAATAAATAGTTACATCATTGAAGATTTAAAAAATAAAACATCTCGTTTGCTTACGCCAACTTAAAAAGTACCAGTGATGATCAGTCTACCCCCTCTGCACTAGTTGCATTAATTAACATGTCTTCATTTTCCTCTTTCCCATATAGTACAGGGCTCATCTGGAACATCGACGCACTATGACTATACAAGGGGACTTTTGCCCTGGGTAGAACCAGTACCTGGCGTCTTTGAAATATTATGTCAGTGTGCTGCTTTATTATGCAAGTCATACTGAATCAATTTTTAAATTAACTCTGCATTACGTATTGCGCAAACAATCATGCGCTTTACTAAAAATGACATCACACAATCATGTGACCCTTATTATCACCATTAAAGCCCGAGTTGTTTTCTCGTCTAATTTGGTTACGTCTACGTGATCCTTAACTTATGAAATATCAACATAAGCGCTAAGCAGCATGCGTCATATGTCATATAACAGACGACGCAAATGGAGACTAAACAACTACTAAAAAACGGTCTACTATATATATATATATATATATATATATATATATATATATATATATATATATATATATATATATATATATATATATATATATATATATATATATATATATATATATATTGTATTTCAGATATTAAATTCAGCGCTTAAAATCATGCAACTTCGACTCCCAAACTGAAGAAGCGTTAACGGTTGCCATTAAAGCCCGGAATCGTTTCCCGTCTAAAATGACTACGTCTACGTAATAAGTCTCTACTCGGATATCAAAACTAAGAATCATGCAACGTCATCGAAACTCACAAACTCTAGTGGCGTTAACTGTAGCCGTAAAACCCGTGCCCGTTTCCCGCCATTCGCACCTGAATTCATGGCAGCCGGATATCCACGTGGCGTTGACTTCCTTACACCCTTTTCTCCATCTACACCCTTATGTAAGCTATTCGAATTATTTTTTTGGTGTACACGTAAATATTACCCACAATTCAATTGTATTGATGGCATCACAGTCAGCATTCGAGGGAGCAAAAGATAAGGTCATTTTCTCATTCAAGTTTTGTTCAACCGTTTGCTCAGAAATCCAGATGACTGCATGCTTTTTTTGCATTGCTTATCTTAAATATTCAGTGAATATTTTTTGTTCTGAACATTTTGCTTGGTAGTTAATATTTATTTGTGCTTACTTTTATGTCTTTAGTTATTTTCTTTACAATACATATATTACGATTATTTTAAAAGTCATTTTGCATGCATGCATAAAATAATTGAAAGCAATTTTTGACATTCGCTTCTTCATAGTCTCACAAACAAAAAGGTGAACACAATAAAACGATACCGCTCGATGCCGCATCAAAACCTAATTACTTTGGCGGGGGATAACTAACATACGATTCTGTCGTATCTATGAACCACACTTACCTCCCTTGATGACATCCAGTGACACCTGGGTCTTGTTGTCATTCATACTGCACACCGCCTCATAGCAGGTGCCTTTAAGGCGGTCTCCGACCTTGACGCAGTTACCTCGACCATCGCCACAACCTTTTAAAACAATTGTAAGCAGTTTCCAAATAACGAAATTAAAACATTCACAGCGTAAGGAGGCGTTCGATGGCGAGAAAGGAAACGGAACCAAACTGTTGGAAAAGATATGTCATCGATTTATTCAGCGTAACGTAATAAACTTATGTGCCAGATCACAAGAAGTAATGACTCAATATCGATGAAAATGTATTTGAGCAGACAGGGAATAATTTATTAACTGTATATAACTTGACGTTATCATAGCGATACGTCAATCATTTAATGTTCGAACCACATATGACACAATTGAGCCTTCCCAGGAAAATATCATATCTGCCAAGTTTACAGTCATACTGGTGTTCTTTATGTGGAAACTAGAAACTACTTCGCATCCTTTTCCGGACTTACCGTATTCGATTGGTACCACGGCCCGTTGATAGTTGCCCCCCGCTTCTAGTATATCACACCGATACGACATGCAGTTATACGACCACGTTGAATTAGCAGGCACGCATGTTTCAAGCCAGGGGCAGGCTGCAACATAACAATGAGCCTCGTTCTGTGAAAATAGGGTTTTAACCCATTTATGCCTAGCGTCCTGACAAAAGGACAGTGCAAACAGCGTAGCTGTTTGCTTAAAAGGAATTTCTTTATGAAATATTCTAAATATATAAATAAATATACTTGACATCCCTAGTTTTTGAAATAAATTGATCCAATTAAGAAGGATGGGAGAGTCCACTGGGCATAAATGGGTTAATGTATTTGCGTTAAGTGTCGTCACAGAATAGTCTGTGCAGTACGCACTGGCAAATCACGTACGCCATTGATGTCTTATTGTATTTTAATTTTGTGTTTATAGAAAAACTGTTGTTAACGAAAAGCCAGTGTAGGCGGAACGTGTCTATATAGCGAACCGCACCGACTTATTTGAGGCAACATTTTACGCACAAGTATTAAGCCCCCTTTTCGCAGAACGTGGATCTTATATTTCATTTCATGCTTTGTGGTGAATGCACGGAGTAAACAGGAAATGAAATAATAAATATATTCATGTTTGTCATTCGAGTTTTTCGTCAGTTGCCGAGTTGGAATCCAATTATGAGTAGTTTGGAAGTAAGATGAATTTCGTATACACCAACACGTTGCATGGTGTTCTTAGTTCGAAAATTCCATTAATAAGAATAATTACTTAACACCTATTCAACTTCTTAAAAAAGCTTCCGCGATTAAGATGCCACTATTATCATTACACCCGATACGACTCGAGTTAGTCTGTTCAACAGGCCTTAGGTAAACGGAGTTAGCCTGTACGGACAGGCAATGGTATTACCATCATACCATTTGGTATGGGGTTAGCTTCTAGATAACCTGGCTCAAAGACCTATACATAAATAGTCTATTTATAGATAACGAATGAAAAGGGATTAGGCTACGGTATCTCGATCTTCTCGATTATTTATTAAGAATAATGAAAGAAAAACGCCTTTTTAGGTCTTAAACCAATAAAGAATGGAAATATTGGTTATATATTTAAATTTGGAACATTTTAAGATTGAATATAATAAATGCTAAAGTGAATCTTGTAATCGCGTGGTTTATTTGTAATACCTGTGAAATGTACAAAAGATTCATAATATTAAAAAACACTATGCATTTGTTGATACATGTAGTTAAACTATATTTAAGTATGCAATAGGAAAAAAAACACAAGAAGTCTGAACGTAATTTTATTTAATTATTTTTTTAATTATTCATCCATCTTTTTATCTTATTATTACTTCATTCATTCATTTATCGTTTCATCCGTCCGTCCGTTCGTCCATCCGTTTGTTTGTTCGTTTGTGCGTTCGTGCGTTTATTTATTGTTTGTTGGTTGGTTGGTTCGTTCTTTGGTTCGTTCCACGGTTTATTCTTTGTTTGATCGTTTGTTTGTTCTTTTGTTATTTCGTTCTTTTTTGGTTTGTTCTTTTGTTAATTCTTTTTTCGATCATTCATTCGTTCGTTCATTCATTTATTCATTCATTTATTATTTATGTTTTAGGCTTTTTTTTGTTTGTTTTTTGTTCCTTCCTTCCTTCTTTCCTTCCTTCTTTCCTTCCTTCTTTCCTTCCTTCCTTCCTTCCTTCCTTCCTTCCTTCCTTCCTCCTTCCTTCCTTCCTTCCTTCCTTCCTTCCTTCCTTCCTTCCTTCCTTCCTTCCTTCCTTCCTTCCTTCCTTCCTTCCTTCCTTCCTTCCTTCCTTCCTTCCTTCCTTCCTTCCTTCCTTCCTTCCTTCCTTCCTTCCTTCCTTCCTTCCTTCCTTCCTCCTCCCTCCCTCCCACCCTTCCATCCATCCATCCAGCCAGCCAGCCAGCCAGCCAGCCAGCCAGCCATTTATTCACTCATTCATTTTTTGTATGTATTTAATAAATTTATTTTCTTATTTTGTGTTCAATTGTTTAGCTTTTTTTAGTTTATTAAATGCACATATTGCAAATGTATAGCCTATACAAAGTATGTGTTTGAGATAGCAAAGACATGGTACATGTATTTGAGAAATACAACACAAAATGATGTATACAAATAGTGAGTAAAACAAAAAAAAGAAAAAAGGCATGTCAAAATCATTCAATTACCTTTAGAATATTCTAGTTGATAATGATAACAATACAATTACATTTTCAAATTTAGAAAATCATACAAAGAAGTGATCTTCTTCATTACAAATAGTCAACATAATATAAAATAATTGCACAAGTTGATCACTTTTACTCTATCCAATACAGTCATTCGATCACCTTATGGAAATATGGATTAATATTTATCTCAGATGTCAATTTTTAGGCAATCATTAGTGTCATATCAGGGGTATTTCCTCAATATGTCAGCCCCAATTATTTATGCTATGATTGGGTTATCTCCCTTGCATGGGCCTGTTTAAGGGATTACTACACAGGGGCCTTAAATGTTGTGTTTTTACAACAGATTAAAGGTACAAATGCTTAACTTGCCTTTCAAGATCATGCTAAGCATGCAATTTATTTATATTTTTATTACTTTAAGCAAAAACATGTGCATTTGTTGTGAGAGCCGTAAAAATCTAAGCAACGCCAAGTATTTATTGGCCCAAAACTGTGTGTTTTTGTGTTGCTTCTTTGATAAAGTTATTATTTAAAGGCTGACCAAGTCACCTGCACTACCATTTGTCATCTCAATGTGATTAAGACTTCATTTAATTGTTGCAATATGTTTATGTGAGGTAGCTTTTCACTACCATGACTTCTACAATGACCCTGAAAATGGCAAAGAAAAAATAGGGAAAACATGGGCGGATTAAACGCTTTATAAATAACAAACAAGTTTTCAGACTTGGTCAAGAATGTATTATATTTGCTTGTTTTTGTCCAAATTTCAAGAAAACAAGTCCATATTCTGCAGTTCTAAGACTTTGCTGGCCCTAAAGGCTGCACAGCACACTTTCTAGCCACCAATGCGAATTGGCCCCGGTCAAATTTCTAAATAAAGAGAACATTGCTCAAGTAAGCACCATTTTGAGTGTCTAAATAATAATGAATGTCAGGTTTGAGTTGTGGTGATTTTTCTTGGATGTTTGTAAGTTACCAAAACATTGGTATTTTAACTATAGCTGCATACAGGAAGTAGAATTAATGCAATTCGAAAACAGGTGTAATGCTGGCTCCGGTCAGTATTTCTGTTGGAAATTTGAAAGGGCGTACAGACATTGATCTATTACAAAAAATCTAATCCTTTGACCCCCAATTTTCTCCATTGCTGTTTAGTACTTGGTAAGTTACCAATGTAAAAACATGGTTTCCAGGCACCTTGCTTCTGCAGGAAAGTGGCAGTTTGTTGTTGAAACTGGCTTAAAAAGGCTCGGAAACACACAGAATTCTGATGTTTTGATTTGAAATCATCAATACTAAAATATTTTGCCCCAACTCATTTGATTTGAATGTTACTGATTTTTCAGAAGGCACAGCCTCAACCATTCTGGAAATGTGCTTGGTTTGTTTTCAGATTTGCGAGGTGACCAGTTTCCAGACATTGGTTCGCTCCTGCTTGTGTACGAGATTGGCCGAGACTAAAAAAACTGTAGTGTGCCACCCGAGGGGTGTGTGAAAATTCGATATCTGATTGGCTGATCGAAAAATGTGGGCGGAGCGATCGATACTTTGGCGACTGGTCAATTACCATTGCTAATCCCTGTATTGCCCCCAACAAACCATATCTACTAGTCAAGTGATCCAATGTTTTTTTTGACACCTTATCAGCGATCTATCGGCAAATTATTGATTTCATCGCGCTTTCACACCATGGTGTTTTTATGATAGGGGTCACTAATTGCTAGCGATAGATGCATCGTAGTGAAATAAAAGCAGACTGCTTTTGTATTTCATGGCCCATTTGATGTGTTGGATATACGACCTAAAACTTTTTAAAAAATCAGTGATTTAAATATTAACGTTTTATTTAAACCTTAATTTTCACGATCGGGATATGCACCGAGCATCTTTAAAAAAAGAATATTTCTTGCTACCATTATCAGAGTTTAAAACAAAATACATGTAAAAGAGTCAATTTCTCTGTTAAATTAACAACTTTTTTAAAATGTAATTTCGTATTAATTCTTAAATGTAATTTCGTATTAAATCTTTAAACTAAAGACAGTCACACTTAAGATAATCAATATACTTTTAATATAAATTGAAACAAAAAAATAGTCAAATAAATAACTTGTGGCATTTGTTTTCGCAGTCTCGTATTGTTAAGCAATAGAAATTACAGTTATCACCATTATTAAAAGCGGATTTAACGCACAAAGGGTCCAATAAACAAGACAATGTAGCATGACACACCGACATCAATCACCCTGTCGGCATGAGATGTCATAAAGTACAAAAGGCACCCTTCCTCCTGCTATGTGACGATATCCCCGATTGATTTTTGTGACCTCATTCAACATTTATTTTGTTTTAACGTGGCAGCATTAACATAATATGCATTTAATATAATACAGTACAAATAATACAATATATATAAAGAAATGAAATAAAAATAAATAAAGATAAAAGTGATGATGATGATGATGATGATGATGATGATGATGATGATGATGATGATGATGATGATGATGATGATGATGATGATAATGATGATGATGAAGACGACGACGACGACGATGATGATGATGACGATGATGACGATGATGATGATGATGATGATGATGATGATGATGATGATGATGATGATGATGATGATGATGATGATGATGATGATAACGAACGCAGAAAAGCTCGAACGCACAAACGAACGAACGAACAAACAAATTGACGGACGCATGAACGAACGAACAAAATAACAAACGAGCGCACGACCGACCGACCGACGGACCGGCCCGCTCGCTCGCTCGCTCGCTCGCTGACTGATTGACTGACTGACTGACTGAATGAATGAATGACCTGCTGACTTACTGACTGACTGACTGACTGACTGACTGACTGAATGAATGAATGACCTGCTGACTTACTGACTAACTGACTGACTGACTGACTGACTGACTGACTGACTGACTGACTGACTGACTGACTGACTGACTGACTGACTGACTGACTGACTGACTGACTGACTGACTGACTGACTGACTGACTGACTGACTGACTGACTGACTGACTGACTGACTGACTGACTGACTGACTGACTGACTGACTGACTGACTGACTGACTGACTGACTGACTGACTGACTGACTGACTGACTGACTGACTGACTGACTGACTGACTGACTGACTGACTGACTGACTGACAGAAATTACGAACGAAAGAACGAACCAATAAAACAATGAACAAACTCACGTACGCGCAAACGGAATGAATAGATAAACAGATAGATAAATAAATAAATTGATGAATAAATAAAGAAAGAAAGAAAGAAAGAAATACATGAACGAATGAATAAACGCATGCATGAATGAATGAATAAATAAATACATACATAAATAAAAATACATTAATACATAAATAAATACATTAATACATAAATAAATGATTGAATGAAACCCTATTCTGTTTACAATTATTGATTATTATTTTTGGCATTTCATACTATAATATAATTAAACTACAAACAAATCCCTAGTGTTTTCAAAATTATTAATCTATTCACTATCAGTGTGCAATATATTTAATCTTAAAATGTTCTAAATTCATTTAATAAAATATAAATTTATAACCAATATTTCCATTCTTTAGACCTAAAAAGGCGTTTTTCTTTCATTATTTGAATACATAATCGAGAAGATCGAGATACCGTAGCCTAATCCCTTTTCCTTCGTTATCTATAAATAAACTATTTATTTATAGATCTTTGAGCCAGGTTATCTATATGCTAACCCCATACCAAATGGTATGATGGTAATACCATTGCCTGTCCGTACAGGCTAACTCCGTTAACCTAAGGCCTGTTGAACAGACTAACTCGAGTCGTATCGGGTGATCATTCTCCCATAATCCGACATTAAATCACAGTAACATTAACTGTGCTTAGTGTCAATGTATAAATCATGTATGTAGTTCGCAAATGGTGCGGTAAATTGGAATACCACTTACTAGCGTAAAACATTTAATGCAAGTGTTAAACATGTAATGCTCATTCTTAATAATTATTGATACAACCGTGTCATGTCGATATTACCATACAATGCCGCGGTTGACGTTGATATTGATTCTCAGCCTGTCACATTGTGAGGCGGCATTAATCTAGAGTAAGTTAAGACTGAACGCTTGTTATTTAGAATATATTTGTGCGCAGGAATGGTTTTTCTAACCTGTCGCTTATATATATGCATCGCTCTGGAAAACTGGGGTCTCATGCATGTGCGTACTGGGTCTCATGGATGTGCGTACAGTTTAATCCTAGATAGACTTGCAGTCTGCACAGGCTAATCACGGACGACACTCTCTGATGTTTAATGATTTTTTCCCTTTAATGAAAGTCTTTTTTTTAGCGAAAATGAAGCTCAGGAAACAATTGTCGTTCCTGATTAGCCTGTGCGGACTGCACATTAAGCCCCGTTTTGCCAGAGTGAGCCTCTATGTGTTATACGAGCGCGTCGAAGATTATGTCTATTCGGTTCTATTACGTCCTACTTTTAAATGCAATTAAGTGCCTGTGATGTTCATAAACAAAAATTAATACCTTGACGCGATATTTCAATCACTAAACGGTTCATAAATAAACGACACAAGTATTTATACCAACCGGCGTCTGTGACTTTGAAAGCTGGCTCCTTTGATGTTGTATCGACGATACACTGTCGTGTGTAGCACCCTCTAATGATTTCACTCCCAATATCTTCACAAGCATCGCCATCTCGACAGCCTGTGAAAATAACATTCGAAAATCATTGGATTTGATAACCATATTCAGATACATTCAAGAGTATGACAATATCACTTTTTGTCAAAAGTAAAATCTAATGTCACTTACACAATAGTTTCAGCGGCACACCTTCCAAAATTCCATAAAACCAAACATTACAAAGGTTATTAATAACTTTATGTGATTATATTATATTATGATCACATTGTTACGTTTAATAAAGTTTAATTATCATTATAAACGCTTGAAGCAAAGGTTATTGTTACTTAGTATTTCAGGGACTTAGGCTTTAAAATTACTTTACAGGAAATTTTAATAAACAATACATAATGCATAGTCCTACCTTTGCTAAGGTCCTCCAAGACAAATGTTGCCACAGAATCATTCGACTGCCTCTTGCAAAATTGTTTTGCACATGCTTCGCCTGTGAACACGGTCGTAGTATTGCCCTCTGGAACGCACTGTCCGCCCGCTTTGCAGCCTTAAATGTAAATTGTTGCATTAGTGGTGTATAGTTTGAATGTTTAAAAATATGTATTCATTGAAAAAGACAAGTGTGGATTTGAAGCATATTTATTATTTTTAAACAGTAATTTAAGTTTAAACCTATTTATATTAGCTCGATTGCTGCGTAATAACCAGTACTTGGTGCATTTGAGGGAATTCTAAAAAACGCTCCCACGTCGAAATTATGACCACGCGGTCGCTAGGCAGAAACCATATCCAATACACCCCGGCGACCTGGTGCATTCAACAGGTAAGCGCAGCGCTCTGACCATATCAATATTCCTGTTGCATCTTCTTCTACAGCATATCACACAAGTTGCGACTACACTCCATCCAAACCGTCATCACAGTGTGCATTATGTGACGCGCTCGTTGAAAACCCGGCTTAATGCATGCGCGTAAAGTTTCGCCACAGATTAGCGTGTGCACGTTCCGCCTTTATTGGCGTCGCCATGGAGGGCGGCGACTAGTATGTAATGCATTTTGTTTCGCTTATGGGAGGAGAAGTTATTTTACGGATCAATAAATATATTTTTGTTTTAAGAATAAGTATCTTGCATAGTGGTGATTTTTTGTTAAATTATTGTAAATAAGTACTGCATTTGTGCCTATTACATTTATTACAACATGTATTGCCAATAATGCAAAGCTAATTGTTTTAATTAATAACTGATCCACAACTGATCAAAGGGGAAAGATCACAGGGACTGGGCAAATACGCAATACTTTCTGGTTTTGTACAAAAACAAATGCTGTTTTGTATGAAAACAAAACATAATCAAATTTATTTATTTTTTGGCTTTTCTAATTTTCTTATTTAGTGGAGAATCAATGTAGTACGATATTGGGCGACCTATCGCGCAAGCAAATTTATTGGAAGGCTTAGTGGTACGAAAACGTACAATGTATTAGTTTATTAATAGACATATAATAAGTTATTATTAATAACGATCGCTATACACAACTTCACCAAATAGCAGAACATAAGTAAATGTCAGCCGAAATAGTTCAGTTTGGACATTTTTATTAAATTTAATGGATGCAACGTGGTGACAACGTTAATTAAAATTTCTTACATCACTTAAATATCAAATAAAAAATACACGTGTTTTTATATAAAAAATAAATGCAAACAACACATTTATTATCCATGTATTTTTATGGTTGTCTATCATAGGCCAATCCCTACCACATATAGAGCGCGAAGCGCGACACGTATTATTGATTGTAACAATAAGTTGCGATAAAGGAAGCAGCCGCTTATCAAGGAGGAACTGTATCCCAGCAACCCGTTTCTCTAGAGTCAAGCACTCCTCGGAGGTTTTTTTAAGAACCACATATAGAGCGCGAAGCGCGACACGTATTACTATCCAGGTGGTATGGGCCCTTAAGCATTATCCGACCATTACGTCCATAGTTATCTTCCTTAGAATTTGAGACATTTTGAAATCCTTGTTCGAAGTCCAAAATTCTCATCCGATTGTTCCCTAACTTTCACAGGCTTTTTATCAATGAGGACCCAACCCAAACTCTATATGAGCAATATCGGACCTTAAGTCCAGAATTATGTCTACATGAATTTAAAAATAAAAGTGAAAAACTGCTTGGTTAGATGATTATGTCAACATTTTTTCTTTTCAAACGTACAGTGTTTTCATATCAATGAGCATTTTTACCTCATTTAAAATGAGAAACATCGGGACAATAAGTGCAGAATTGTTTCTATTAAATTTGACAAAATAAACAATTTCCACTTGTTTAAAAGATTTCACAACTTTCGTCCAAATCTTTCCAAACGTGTTAAGTGTTTTTATATCAGTATTACTCGAACCCTATAGAAAATGATGAATATCGGAGCAATAAATCTATTATGATCTTTTACTGAATTTCAAAGTATTGTGAAATGCAGCTTCTTTATACAATTTACAGTTTTCATTCAATTTTTTTTTCCAAACTTTTACAGTGTTTTCATATCAATGAGTACTCAACCCCTATCGTAAACGAGCAACGTAAGAATAAGTTCAGAATCACTTCCCCTTGAAGTTGAGAAAAATATGAAATTACGCTTACAAGATGAAGCATATTTTTTAAAACCTACACAGTTTTGTTCCATTATTATTGCATAAACTCTATCTTTAATGCCCTCTGGTGGGGTGCAGAAACTTGACAAAAGGAGGGCTTGAACGGAAGAAATCGTGCATTAACAAGGCGATTCACGTGCCGTTCAAGCCCTGTTATGTGTTTTTCATATCCATAATCTGGTCCACACGCAGTTACTTCCCTTCTCCAGCCTTCGACGACGGCGTTCGACGACTTTCCAAGCATAAATGGGGAACTGAATAAGCACCAGTTTCCTCATGCATGCAGGGATAATGGCAATGACTATTTCAATCCACTTTTCAACTTATACCATCTGCACTTTCTTGACAACAACTTTATTGTATTGGCAACGTCAATGAAGTTAAGGTTATTTACTCAACACTTTCAAAGGACTATGCTGTAAATTTAAGTGATTATGTATCTTAAACGATCCTGGTGTAAATTCCAAAACAATTCCTCATTTCTTAATTTGCGCGGCTGCATTTCAACTTTGCATTAATCCACTGCTTTAACACATTTTAGATCGTAAACTGCCTATCCGAAGGTAAAGCCTCGTCATTTCGGATGATGACCGAGTGAGGCATATGTAAAACACAACCTTGAACTGTATTGAAATAATCGAATTATTTTGTCGATGTCGAATGAACAAAACATTGTTTTCAATGATATTTTAATTTATTTTGGTATGTGTGATTTGTTTATGCAATAATAGCGAAAATACACATTTTCTCGGACATGATCATCTGCGGGCGCTCTCAAAAATTTTCGAGCGCCCGCAGATGATCATGTCTTCGAAAACGTGTATTATCCCTATAATGAAAACTGCACCAGTAAAAAAAGGGAAACCAATGTAAATAAAATGAACAATGAAATATTTGGGAGTTACAACACAAAATCATAGATAATGGTTATTTTGGGGTTATAACACAACATCATAAATAATGGTTATTTGGGGGTTATAACACAAAATCATAGATAATGGTTATACCAGTATCTTTTTCAATTTTGTTTAAAATAATTGGCTAATATATTAATATTTACAGTAAAAAAAATCGTTCCATGTAACTTCATTGAGTGCCTTTTACACTGAAATTCCCGACGCCCTTTGATGCTTTGCATTAATACTTATCTTGTTGTATTTTTCATTTAAAGGTATTCACTTCTAAGCGAACATTCACTTTAGACGGATGTACTTCTAATACACGAGAAGTTAACATTGTAAATAGTCATACATACCGAAACTTTGAAGAATTACTGCGTCGATGAGCATATTTACCAATACTCATTTCAAGTAAGTGAACACAATCTTAGAAATAACAATCGCACTTGATCCTAGTGCTTGTGCTAAATACTTCTTATACCAAAGAGATATGGTAGCACACATTGTTTGATATTGCTTTTACGTTCACTTTTCAAAATTACGTTTCTGTCATTGATTTTCTCAACAATTAGCTACAGTTTAATTACAAATAATGTTAAGAATCCCTAACTTACCTCCCGACACGATTTCAAGGACATTGACCCCCTGCACTTTCCTGCATCTCTTTAGGATGCAGTTCACCTCCTTCTCGGTATCCAATGCTATCAGCTCACCCGTCACGTTATCTTTGCAACCTTCCAAAGGAGAAAGTAAACAAACTAAACAAAAAACAAATGCTTTTATCGTCATTTTACCTTAATTCGAAGCACAATATTCCTAATTTCCTAATAAGAATATTATATTCGCTTTATCTCTTTTTAGTGTTAAGCATTAGTTGTGCGAGTAAATCAAGTTGGTTTTGCAGACAGGTTTGAAATATCAACGGGACGCTTAACGTCAGAACCGTCTGTGAAATCCGCGCACGTGCTGATTTATATCAAATTAAGAAAACACTAAAACAGAACAAGTGTTATGTTTCATTTTTAGAAATAATCCAAAACAGCTAACATGATTTATTGCTGTAAAAGGCGTTGTCGTAATTGTTGATCTAATGGGCGTATCCTAGCAGCATTCATATTAACCCTTTGCATGCTGGGAAATTTGTCGTCTGCTAAAATGTCGTCTGCTGAATTTGTAAAATAAGCATTTTCTTCATTTTTTTTTCAAAGAATACTATCAGAATAGCAAACAGTTTGGATCCAGATGAGACGCCACGTTTTGTGGCGTCTCATCTGGATCCAAACTGTTTGCAAAGGCCTTTAAAATTCGGTTCCCGCACTGAAAGGGTTAAATGAGCATACTATAATTAATCAAGAAATACAATACAAATGGTAAAATACCGACACGACAGATGACACTGCAATCGGAACGTAACGACCAGTCTTCAACAGTTAGAGTGCAAAAACATAACTTAATTAGCTATTGCAACGCTTGGTCTGTAGAGTTATTCAAGCATATTACGCATATAGTAGGCCAATAAGATAATGTCTAATTAAATATATCAATTTAAATTTATTTGACATGCATTGTGTTCTTATTTACAGACACAGCCCTGGGAAATATCAGATTTATTCGTATTTACGTTATGAAGTTAAACTGTTTAACAGCTTATTTTATTATCAGAACCATACCTGTCTACAAACGGCAAAGTGAACGTTCTTTTACGTTGGCTTAAACAATTTATGAATTTTCTAAATGTTTACACTTATTTGATGATGGACTGGATTATAATACCTGTAGTACAACATAGGATATACCTTTGAGAAAACAGTGACCAGCCAGTTAGCCCTAAGAGTGTCTACAGACCAAACACGAAGGCTGAGATTTATATAAAGTGTGTTGCTGCCTAGCTTATAACTATTGAGCCAACACTATTTTTATTTGAGCCTCGCTATGTGAATACGGGGCTTAATGCATGTGCGTTTAGTGTCATCCCAGATTAGCCTGTGCAGTCCACACAGGCTAATCAGGAATGACACTTTCCAACTTTACTGGAGTTTCGATAAGAATAAAATTTCTATACACGAAACATACATTTTAAGCGAAAGGTTTAATCCCTGATAATCGTGTGCGGACTGCACGGGCCAGGATGGGACGACATTTTACGCTCGTGCATTAAGCCCCGTTTTCTCGGAACGAGGCCCATTTGTTATATTGTATCACCTTGTGTACAGCCAGATTATAATTACATATTTTTCAGCACTGTCACATATGGACAAAAATCATAGCTCTCGAAGTTATTTGTAATACAAAACAGGTTAAATGTCAGAACACTTTTGATATTAACTGTTATATTAAAATAATATTTTTTAATATTTTTGTAACCAAATATTTGTTTAGTTTGAATGATATTTTAGCGCTACCACTGTGCCAGCTAGACGTGTGCACTGCGGGCGAGGACGTTTAACGTCAATTCGTTGCATGCGCGGTCCATATCATAAAATAGTACCCGGTCCATAAACTCTTAGTTGGATCTATCGTATTTTAGCCACACAGATAAAGGCGAACACATTTAAGAGAGGTTCAATGTAATTGAATAATAATATAATAATTGTTATGCTTAAAAGATATACTGATAACGTAATGTTGATATTGTAAACATAAATTTTAACATCAATTAAATCTTTCAAACAGTAAATAAAATAATAATGATTCATGTATAACAGTCCAGTATAACAATAAACAGTGAGGTTATACAACGATATTGCTACGGAAACATACCCCATTGGGTTTGTCAACACAATTGAACATCAAAAAAACATACCACATTCCATAGGCTTGTAAACACAGTAGAACAGCGTGAGATCCTCCCCTGTCGTTTCCGATGCCGGCACACTGCCCGTTTTCTCGTGCGTCCAGCCTGCACCGCGGTTGAACATCAGAGCGAGCTTGGTGCTGACAAGACCTGTTTGAGTGTTCGTGTTATATGAGTCTCAATCTGGGAAATGGGGCTAAATGCATGGCAGTATAGTGTCGTCCCAGATTCGCATATGGAGTCCATACAGACTAATCAAGGACGACATTTAGCGCTTGAATGGTAGTTTTCGTTTAAAAGAGTCTCTTCTAAGCCACAATCAAGTTTAGACGGACAGTGTCACCCCTAATTAGCATGTTCAGTTGGCACAGGCTTATAAGGGACGAAATTGTGCGTGTGTATGCTAGTTTTCGTTTAAAGTTAGTCTCTTCGTTTCAAAAATAAAGTTGAGGTGGAAAGTGTCATCCCTGATTAGCTAGTGCGGACTGTATTGATAAATCTGGGACGACAATTTAGGCACATGCATTAAGGCCCATTTTCCAGACCGATGTTCATATTATTTCGATCTGCACCAAGGAAGCATTTTCGTAATCTGTCCGAGAACACTTAGTACTGGTTAATTCATTTAAACGGACAGCAGAGTGTTTTGTTAAAAGCCTAAGGCTTTCGATTGAATCGAGCCATCATTTTATGTTCACAAATTATTATCATGTGTTAATGTATCTGCCGCAAATAATCAGTTTTTGGAAGAAGTGTTTAACCAATACGCTTCTTAAGAATTTACGGGATTTCATATGAACAAAGATGTTTTAATGAACATATATGCCATGTATACAATTATATAATATCACCATCGCGAATAGGTTATTGCAAAAGGGGCGTATATGTTATTACAGCATGGTATTAATATACAAAATGTACATATATGCATATATTTGCTTATTGGAAAATTAAGGAGCTTTCAGTGAAAATGTGAATGCATGTTTTAAGGTACGATTGTATAAATGTCCTGTAAAGCAATAGAACAACCTTCAATAAAAGCCCCCAAATAGATTAAATAAACAGGGTATTTTATTTTGATCCACTTCAAAGGCAGGCCGTGTATGTTTCGATTCATTCAGCTTATTAAAACCACCAGCAATTCATAACTCATACGACTGTCTAAGTATATCTATTTCGCAAATTAGCAAAAACCGATTAAATTTATATGAAACAGTAAAACCACAGTTGTGTTGAATGTTGATCTTAAGCGTATATTTACAAATGAGTAAGATATATATATATAGAAGTACGGATATTTAATTACAGCTATTCACTGCCACTGTTATTGGTAATGCAGTATATTATAAAGTTCGACGTTTTTTTTGTAGGAATGGTTACAAATGTATTAATAGTGTTAGTTTTAATAAATCTAATATCCATTTTGTGTCAGTAATACATAGACTCCAAATATTCTACTAACACCGAATATTTTAAGGACATTCTCCGATAGTAAACTCAATTATGTCAATCACATTCATTTGAAAAAAATATTGTATTCAAATATGAGAATATGTTAATATTTACTGATTGTATTCGCCAATAAAATTGACAGTCTTTCAATACCTTTCACATTCTGACATTCAGTCGAGCCGTGTTCCGGAAAGAGGACGAATCCAGTCTCCTTAGGCAGAGTAATATCTGACAGAACCATGCCGTCGTCACGGCAACAGAAATTCAGTCCTGTGTCCGAACTGTATTCACCATCCGGTAACTGCCACTCTTCCGAAGTAGTGATGCCAAGATTATTGTCCTTGTCGTGGATTTTGATGTAGCCGTCTTTGAATCCTGCATTAGTGTCCGTAACATTGGATTTAAATTAAGACGTCTGTGAACCCTGCTTTTTTGTCTATAAACAATATATTTTGATAAAGCCGTCCTTAAATGCTGTGTAAGTTTACATACACGCATATGAAAACTATTGTTTTATGTGGTAAGACGCACATACAATTATTTGACGCGAGTTTTTCCGAAAACCGATAGGTCATGCTTTTTTCTAGATATAGGGATTGAAGAAGAACGTCATTCGTGCTAGTATACAGAGTAAGTATGCAAATCCTAATAATAATTACATAGTTAAGCCATGAACAAGTGTTCCAGAAATATAATAAAGTGGTAAAATTACTTGACAATATCACATGAACAAACCGAAAGGAATGCCAGAACAATGTGAACATTTTGTGTCTACCATTTAGTTTTTTACCTCTTGGACAATATCCGCCACTCCTAAAAATGCAGTAGCTGCCAGGTTCCCAGTATGTCTTGTAGCGTGGAACCATCGACGTGGCCGTAGACACACCGTGAACACAAAACTCATGTTCAGCGAACGTCGGAGTATAATTTCCCGCCAAAAATGTTTCGACCGGAAACACGTTTGCGCCTGCGCCAAAATGTTTCCAGTTTGATTCTTGCCATACACCTTGCAAATCAGTTGGACATCCCGTTTTGGGTTTAAACAAAGCATACTGACCCTCTGGCCAGAGCATTATCTCTGAAATGAGTTTGAAATAAGTGTCGTTTTGTGTTCACACAAAGTGCACGCACAGCTTTAACGCACCACTGTCTTTATAATAATTCGATTCCAGACCAAAGTAGTGTAATACTCATAGTTTCTGGTGTCTTAGTACTATTAAATCAAGCAAATAAACACATATTTAGTATAGCATGATGTTTAAAACAATTTATACCATTGTGCAAAGCCTTCGCTGCAGCTTGGTCCTCCGTGACGTCACAGGTATAGACCGTACACCCCTCATGCCAGAAGGCTCCTGTGGGTTTGCATTTTCCGTCCACGGAACACCCTAAACAATTGAAATGAAACACCAATGTGATTAACTTTGCGTATGCTCATAATTACAAACACATGTTTTTAATATTTTATAAGAACAGTTTAGATTGGTGGAATCAGTATTTATTCAGCAATTACAAATGTCGAGAAAATTGACGTAATGTTCATGTTCACATAAAAACCTGATGATTTAAAAAAAAACAAGATATAAAAAAAAACTTATAAATTCCGTTCCATTTTAGGTTATTGCTGCATAAACAAGAAGTTAATTATTTGCATTTAATAGAAACAGAGGATTGTCACGCGTGTAGACCGCTCCGATTAACTTTTATTAAACGCTTACATAGCTATATTATTTTATTAGTATGCAAAACTCATAAAGGGCGGGTAAACAACTTTGATGCCCATGTCGACGGGCATGTCGCAAAGTGTGTCAGAATTCATATTGAAGTAACAAAGTTGAAAAATAACCTAATGCAATCTACGTGTGCTACGCGTTGTTTTATACCTTATAATAATAACCAGCGATTCGGATCTCAGAGAGCAATCGTTAGAAGTCAAATACCGCCTGGTATGTTTTGCACGTTGTTCCAGCATCGACGTATGTGTTGTTCCCATTGATGAACGCATAAACTCACTGTACGTTAAACTTGCAAAATAGTCACCGACCATCGATAACTGTTATACTATTACAGCATCCGCAAATGTGGCAAACACAAAGAAAAACTGAATGAAGAACATTAAATATGGACCGTGCTCTGTGAAAAGGGGGTTTAATGCAATTGCTTGACGTGTCGTTCTAGATAAGCCTTTGCAGTCCGCACAGGCTAATCACGGATAATACTTTACGCATTTATGGAATTTTTCGTTTACAGAAAGTCTCTTCTTAGCAAAAATCCAGTTTAGGCGGAAAGTGTCGTCCCTGCGGACTGCACAGGCTAATCTTGGACGACACTTCACGCACATGCATTAAACCCCATTTTCACAGAGCAAGGCTCATATATATCACAGGTACTTGCACATATTTACCGGTTTGCACTTTGTTCATCTTCAAAGTGCCATTATTTATTTGACATTCCATCACGTCACACGCATGCGTAATCCTCTCGCCAACTGCATGGCACTGGCCTTCTGCGTCTGTGCATCCTTTAAATAAGTGAACAATAAAAGTATATGTACGTGAAATTATTTGTCTTATTGACTTACGTTATATATATACTCTAAGGAAAAACAAAGTTATTGAAAGTAATTTGGATTTTTGAATACCACTTAAATAAGTACTAAAGCGCGTTATGTGTTCTGTCTCAAATTCTGATGACTCGTTAAAAAACTTATAATATTTAAATAATGTATTGTGTAAAAAAAGAAATATGCGCGAGGCGTTTTAATTGAGTGTGTTCTTAACATTTTATTTAATTTTTTAATCGAAATCAGGAATTGTGGCATTATACTTCTAATCACATAACTCTTAATTGTTTAACTAAATAAACTAATTGTTTAACTAAATAAACTGTTAGCCTAAATCAAGAAGATGATTAATGTACAAATTGTTTGAACGCGTATAAAACGCGAACGCTTCAAAGTAGAATAAGCATTAATTAATAACGATTCATTTGGGTCATTTGTCCAAAAGGATATTAACCCATTTATGCCTAGCGTCCTGAAAAAAGGACATTGCAAACAGCGTAGACCCAAATGAGACGCCGCATAATGCGGCGTCTCATCAGGGTCTGCGCTGTTTGCTTTTAGGGATTTTCTGTAAGAAAAATTCTAAATATAGAAATAAGTATACTAGACATCCCTTATTTTGGAAATAAATTGATCCAATTTAGAAGGACGGGAGAGTCCACTAGGCATAAATGGGTTAAGCCACGTTTTCACAGATCGCGGCTCATATGTACATGACAGCCTTAGTTCAACATTACCAGCTTCATGTAGGGTGTAGTGAACATTCCCCAGCAGAGACACACACTTGAACGTGTTACACGACTCCTTCCACGTGGTGTTCTGGGGTTTACACTCGCCTTTAAACGGACACACTGTAGAAAACATACGGTAAATAATCGCATTAATGTCTGTTTTTGTATGAAATTGTTGTATTAGCTGGGCTAAAATCATTGAAACAACGAATATATACTAATTCTAAATTTAAGGTGTTCTAAAATAAAAATGCCTTCGGACGGGCTTACTGTTAAAAGCACACAAAAACGCATTTAATTTTAACAACGCCTTTACTCAAATGAAGTATTATTCTTATGTGTCTGCATTACAAAATGATATTCAATTTTGTTCTAATATTCCTTGTTGGCTGTATGTTCGATTATATTTATAAAAAAAACACAACGCGATAAACAAGGACTCTTTAAAAGCAGTAAAAATATAAGAAAATAAATGACAATATCTCACAAAAAACATCGACCTTTACGTGGAAATTAATTGTTCTGACATCTTTTAATGCATTGTTAACACTTAAAAACATGCCTACAAACTATACAGGAACACATCAGCATCAATAAGTTTCCACGAGTATCACATTGGGGTACAAATTATAACAATTCACCGGACTGTTCTTATACAAAACAACGTTGGAAATAATTTTTGGTTTATGTTTTGTCTATCGGCTGACAACTGTAAATTAAAAAGACGTCTTCTCGGTTAAGTGTAAAATGTGGTAAAAAAGCCCGGATGTAGTAAGATGTCTGCATACGAAATTGATAAGATAATTAACATTGATGTTTCTCATTCTTACAATTTTCACATAGAAACTTGTGTTCGATGACTGTATGCTGTGAATTTTTCTATCTCCATTTTAAGTCAATATTTTAAGTGAAAAAAACGTTCTTAGAAAATCAAACTAATTGCCTTCGTAAAACAATTTTGTTAATGGCAAAAGCTAGATAACATTTACTTTACATTGCGGGTAATCACGTGATAGTCAAGATGGCGACGCCATGCCGATAAAGGTATTTTTCGCAGTTCTATACTCTATATTTCTTGTATAAATTTGTTGAATGCCGCTGACTTTAAAGCCATATCTGCAAGAAAGTATTAATTAGCGTTTATTTCGTATTAATATTCGCTTATTATCTCGAATTTACTCGCTGCGAAATTTCTTAGCGGGATGACCTATTTAAAGTGGTAGCGCATTCGCTTACAGATCAAGACGCCACGAGTTCGAATATCGGCGACTTCAGTTTGTTTCACCACTTTTTTCCTACTATACACATTAGTTCAGTCTTATAAAAACATGACTGCTGACTTTAAAAAAAATGCCCAAATATGTTTGAAATCCCATTAAAAACGTGGATTGGAGCGAGATTTTGAATCAATGATCGTACTTCCCCAGCTTGATACATATGTGCCATCCTTCAAATAAATGCAATAAATATATTCCTTATGTTTTCGTCATCTTTTGCGTAATCAAGTTAATCTAGCCATTCGTAGTAATACCTAATATTAACGGTATTATGTTTGTAATCTTGAATTTAATCATTCGAGACATATATTCCAAACACTGTCATTTTAATTTTATTTTCATAATCCCTCTCAACGAACAAAAAGACTCGTGAAATATTTCATCCGACTGCTTTTCAAAATTACAAAATACTCGAGTCAATGAACTGAATAATTTAATATGCATCACCAGGTACTCACAACTGCAGTTAAGCGATTTGTTTTGCCTTCAGGTAACACGTACAAGAAACGCTGCAATGGTTTGATTATTCGTAATATTGATTATAATATCCTTCATTGGGAATATATTATATAAAGATCTATATATTTTTCAAATATTACATGAGTATTGTTTCAATTCCATCAGATATTGATAATAAAAAACGATGTATCACATATTTACTGAAAAAATAAACTGCTGTCAAGCGGGGGAGGGGTGGGGGCATGCGTATACGGGAGCTCAACGGATTTAAGTGAGGTTAGTTTGAACTTACTTCCACCATGGCGTCGTTTTTTGTGTTTTCGTAAAGGATTAGCGGATATTTCACCCGGTGGTCATTTATTTTTATATTTCTTTTAAATGATTACGCCATTTCGGCTCTACAATGTTTGCGCTTCTCTCGGTCTTTTGTTTTAAGCTCGATAACGTCGGGATAAAATTTTATTGAAGGAAACCCGTACACGCGAGTTTCCTTCTGTAAAAGCATTGTAAAGCAGTGTTCGGTAGGGTAAAACCTGCAAACACCTGCATTATCTGCTCTAAGATGTCATAATACGAGAGTAAATGAACATTGCCATACTCTAAACAGAACTATTGGGAATATGTCCGTATATATATTATCAAAACCAATCAACACACACGTGATGTTGCGGAGTCGGGAATCGAACCAGCGATCCTCGGATAAGAAGTCCATCGCTCTACCAACTGACCTAGCTAATATGTTGAACCAATATCAGGAATATTCTTTCGCTCAACTCTAACGATTAGATTTAGTTTCCTCTCAGCTGATTGTTGAGACTGTCGGTGAAATCACGAAAATCACAAATCTAAGCTAAAACATATGCACATATTCATCCTCAAAATCGGGCTTAAGTCGGACTTAAAATATCTCAAAAATCTGTTATGAACATCAAATTGATGGAAAAGTTTGAAAGAATAAATAATTATCAACTTAACGTTTAGTCAGATTATAAGTATGTTCGTGACACTATGACCCTTTGTACGTACACTGCTCCGCAATCTCAAAGAACCCGTCCTTGCCACATCGATACACGGTGCACGGGTTCTCCGGGCGCGTCCATCGCTCCCCTTCGCTGTAATACACGCCGTCCATCTGGCACGAACAGATCGGGTTACAATGACCTGCAACAGAAACGTGTTGTTGTTAGTATTTAATAAGTTAAGTTTATTTCTTTAAATACAATGTAAACAAAGGCTGAACATGCATAAAACGTGTCGTACAAATGAATATTTTCAAGTGTTGTTGTCTTGTTGATATATATATATATATATATATATATATATATATATATATATATATATATATATATATATATATATATATATATATATATATATAATGTGAAATAAAAACAATAATTAAATAAATAGTTGCATAATGAATAACTATACATTATTAAAAATATAATAATACACAAAGTATTTTGGACACTGTTAATGTTTTGTCACGGGGCAGCTCATGTGTAAACTTGTCAAATACACAACAATAAATACCAAAAAATCATTATCTAAGCCCCAGTCTATTAAATAATTCATGCTTTAATCGATTGAATTGTTGCAGTGCTCAAACTTACCAGTCGGTCTTCCAACGATGACGTCATTTGTTAATGGAGACGGGAGAGACGTCACACTACATATTGCAACGACGATGTATCCAACTCGAAGCCAAACACTGGATGCTTCCATTCTTGTGAATGTTTATTAACTTGATATTTATAAATTTGATTAATTTACAATTGGTTTATCACACGAATAGTGTCTTTTGTTATCAGTAATTGGAAAGAAAGACCTTCCTTCGAAAAGTCACTCTGTGTACATACTTGATTTTCGCAGTCTTTATTTTGATCTATTTTTGCAGTACGTTTAAATTCTGGCAAACATAGTCAATACAATGCTTAAATATGTTTTATCCAAGAGAAAACAAGAACAAAATTGGCAATTTTGGGAAATTTTCAAAATACGTACGTCAACAATTTTGGTTCCGTTTTTCAACTGGATAAACAACACAATTTTTAAAACGTGGTTTATGTGTAAACTACCAATTATTTAGATTAAACTTGTTAAAACAAGTGGAACATATAATACTATCAAAAACTATTTCCAAAATAGTAAATACAAATCATAATGACAATCCCAAATTGCCATATATAAACATATATTCTATAAAAACTAAATTAAACCAACACGAAAATGTCTATTCGTCCTATCAAAAAATCAGTGGTAGATCAAGATACTCGTCAACAAGTAAATATCCAGGAATATTTTAGTTCTCAGAAAATAATGAAACAATAAATATTGAGCATCAAGGAGAGAATAATGAACACAAACATAATGTTCAGGAATACTATCGCTAACAATCTGTCAAGTCCTTGACATATTCTGTATATCTGTTTCCGACGTCACTATCTTATTCCGAAATCAATTATATCTGAAACCTACAACATCGCCGCAGTAAAATTACACAGCGCATTGTTCTGTTGACAAAAAACACAATGGATTTCGTGTTTAATGCGCTCTGAATGTGTTAATCGTCTTGTACTACAAGACAGATTTGTTTCACCGAGGCAGACTTAAACAGCATCTGTGATTTCGCGCACGTTTTTGATGATGATGAATATATAGGCGCTAACGACATTGTGATAATTCTCGGTAATTACATATTGTTACGTGTATGGATTTTCTTATTTTCTGTTTGTAATGGCAACACTAGTATATTATTTGATCATATACACAATGAAACGATGTTCAAAGTTAGTTTCCACTTCCAATAAAGTTACAGTCAGCACAAGCTGTACTGATGCAATGACCATATCAAGGGAGGCGGAAAACTACAACTGTCGAGGCATGGTATGGTATTGCGCAAGGGGGGGGGGGGGGGTTAGAGGGTTAAGGTAAGGGTTTGGGTTAGTGTTAGGGGTCGGGTTAGGGTTTGGGTTAGCCTAAACCCAACCCTAACCCTAACCCGACCCCTAATCCTAACCCTTACCCTAACCCTTTTTTGGGGTTATCACCCCTGACCATGCCTCGCCCGCTGTAGTTTTCCGCCTCCCTATTGCCCCATTGGTGCAAAAAGGTACCATGTGACATTGAAACTAGAAGGCACATGGTACCTTATTGCACCACTGGGGCGATATTAAAGTATTTACCTTAATTAAGTGAGTCGTTGACCTTAGAGATAGGACAATTGATCTTGCACGCGACATGCTGTCAAGACATGATGAGCTTTTGCGGGCCAATATATAATAAGTTGTATAATATAAAAGTATCAGTCTATGTAGGCTGCACCATGCTTATATTTGACTCCTATTTATATTTGGCGTATGCTAAAATTGAAAGAATAAAACACTTTCAATGCCTGTCAAAGTTTAACGAAGGAACAAACAAATCAACCAAACATATAAATAACACTCATTATGTAATGTATACCTGCGGTTTATTAATGCACATTTAAACAACACACATTTCAATCGTTGATCCGTTAAACTATGAAAATATTCCTCAAAAACACTAAACACATATGTGTATCCTTTTTAGATTTTGATGATATCAACACAATTGCACTTAATAAATATGGTTGTTTATCGCTGATGCAAATTCAATGGTTAACAAAATGCTTGATCCAAAAAAGCAATAACACGGATTTATATTGAAAATAAAAACGGAAAAAGAACACAAGTCTTCATCGTTAACAAATCTTTAACATAACGCTTGTTTATGCTAATTCCTAAGCCTATTTGTACTGCGTACGTAATTACGAATTTACAGCTGATATACCACGCAAACATTTATTAGTTGACCAGACGTTCTCCAGTTTATGCAATAATAAAACACGGACTAGGTATACATTTTGCGATGATTGTTTATTGACATTCATAGCGGACCCAAAAAACCGAACAGCCCGCATATTTACTGCCTTGTGACCTTGTCACACGTCATTATAATGATCAATTAACATCAATTATACTGATGACTAGTTTAATTTCTCAAAGCGATTTGCATTTTTCCGGCTAAATATAATTATTAAAACAAACACACGTATAAATAAAAAAAACAACAACAGATACGTTCAATGTATGTTGTTACAATTAAATAGAGCATTTTTGAAACTATGTCTTTGTACTCAAAGAAAGAGCACATCGATTTGCCTATACATTATTCGACGAAACATATATCTCAAACCTTATGATGAGGACAATAAATAAAAGACGATCCTTCTTAACCCATTTATGCCTAGTGGACTCTCCCATCCTTCTAAATTGGATCAATTTATTTCCAAAATTAGGGATGTCTAGTATATTTATTTCTATATTTAGAATATTTCTTACAGACCCTAATGAGACGCCGCATCATGCTGTTTGCCAAGGCCTTTTTTCGAGACGCTAGGCATAAATGGGTTAAGTTCAATTCAAACGAAGAAACTTAAAACAGCCTTTAAAAAATTGCGCAATCCCTCATAATTCAGAATTTCTCACTTGAAAGAAAATGTGCACGATTTTCAACAATGTGAAATTTCACTGAGACAGCAATATACTTTAGTAAGTAAATATTTATTCTTTTATATTATCTTAAAAGTAATTTTCATTGTGCCAATTATTAAGCGTTATTCTCCCACTTTTGTATTATATCATTATCGTAAGCGTTATTCTTCCTGTTTTGAATAAGTATTATTATTATCTTAAGCGTTATTCTCCCATTTTTGTATAAGAATCAATAATTATCTTAAGCGTTATTCTCCCTGTTTTGAATAAGTGTTAATTATTATCTTAAGCGTTATTGTTCGCGTTTTATATGTGTGCCAAGTATTATCTGAAGCTTTATGTTTTCGTGTTTTACATTGCTGCGAACTATCATATTCAGCTTTTTTTTAGTAATTTGTATTAATGTCAATTATTATATAAAATTACCAATGATAATATTATACGTTATTATCAGTGGTTTGTTTATATGCCAATTAGTATCTTTTGTGCCAACTATTTTATTACGCCTCATTCTCTGAGTTTAAAAGTATTGCCAATTATTAAATTAAGCATTATTCTCATTGAATGTTTGGCATGAAGGATCAATAAATTAATGCACATGCTATGTTAGACAATACGATTGCTTTTTAAATGTATAAGAAAGTGCATTTGAAATTAATATATTCAATAAATCAATTGTTCATAGTCTTTTACAAATTTACGTATAATGACCATTGAAACGAAACTTGCGTAGATTTTTAAGTCGATTCATCAATATCAGCATTAGAACAAGAAGCACCAGCATCATTAACATATTCATCATATTTTTCTTCTTTGTCGTCGTCTTCTTCTTTTATCTCATTAATAATATCATTCTCTTCTTCTTGAATATCAGTATGACTATCAGTTTCAACATTACAATGAACAATTTAAAAAAAAACTGATAAAAAAGCTTAGACAAAAAATGAGTGCAGCGAGCATACAAATAATGTTAATTCAGTATGATAACCATAATAACACACAGTGTGCACAGATACAACAAATCTATTCTCTATAATTTGTTATTTAAATTAAGCTGAAATTGATAAATCGTTTTATATCTGTCAAAGTGTCAAATTCGACAAACAATTTTAATGCAGTCATGAACTGTACAGCTTAATTGTAAACATTTAGCGAATACATCTTGAAAAGAAAACAACACTAAATTGTACGTTTGCAATACATAACTTGACAAAATATGACAGCCCAAGACGTTAATAGTTGGCATGGTTTGTGGTTGCGTGAGTTGTATTTTTTGTTCGTATGGTATTAGTTAATCAATTATTTACGTAATTATGCTACAATACATCGACATATATTATACTCTACTATCATTAACGTAGCCCGTAATATTAATAAAGTGTATAAATACGTTGTGGTAAGTTTTTTGTTTTGAAAAACTTATATAATTTTTGCAAGATAGATTTTAAGCAATAAACATCATACATATAAACGAAACGAAGTCTCCGTTTTGCTCCTGACTGCTTTATCTGTAATGGGCAACCTTACAAAAATAAGTTGTTTGAAGTATTTCCCCAAACTAAAAACGTAATATGACTTAAATATTTACAGGCATAGACCGTGTATTGTTTTTTTTTAACAGTAAAAGTATAACATAATACTAAGGTATCAGTTCGTTTTATTATAGCCTGATACACAGTTTCATATCTGGTTTTCTTACAGGTGTAACAATCATTTACACACGTAGAGGACACTTCGTAACAATCATTTACATATGTAGAGGGCACTTCGTAAAAATCAATTAAAAAGTAGAGAGTACTTCGTAATAATTAATTACACAAGCAGAGGGCACTTCGTAAAAATCAATTAAAAAGTAGAGAGTACTTCGTAATAATTAATTACACAAGCAGAGGGCACTTCGTAACAATCAATTACACAAGTTGAGGGAACTTCGTAACAATCAATTACACAAGCAGAGGGCACTTCGTAACAATCAATTACACAAGTAGAGAGCACTTCGTAACAAATAAATTACACCAGCAGAGGGCACTTCGTAACAATAAAATACACAAGTAGAGAGCACTTCGTAACAAATCAATTACACAAGCAGAGTGCACTTCGTAACAATCGATTATAAAAGTTATGGACAAACTGATCAGCTTGTATTAAGATGACATTATTGCGTCAAATATGAGCCGCTGTCAAAAGGTGTTTATTGCATGTGCATAAAGTGTCGTCCAAGAGCAACATGTGCAGTCCACACAGGCTAATCAAGGACGACACTTTCCGCTTTTGTGGTATATAAAAAAAGAAATTCTCTATATAAGAACATTCTTTTTTATGCGGAAAGTGTCGTCCTTTATTAGCCTGTGCGGACTTCACAGGCTAATCCGGGACGACACAATACGCACATGCATAAACCTTTTCAAAGAGAAAAACCCATATATTTTGTTTAAACGTATTCGGCCGAAAATCTGAATTCATATGTGCAAGATATTTGTATTGTGCTCTTTTTGCTCACCTTATATTATATGTTATATTATATTAACAATATAATTAAATATATTTTTTCTTTTTCTGTCGGTCGAATTTCTTGGGGGCAAAATAAAAACCACCCTGATGCATTTAATATGTTCCAGTGCTAAAATAAAGTTAAGTTTACTCATCGAGTTTTTTTTACGAATTAACTGAGCAATAACAACCGCGGAGTGAAGACACGTGTTGATGACGCACGTTCATGCACGTTTGCTTTTTAAGGCATAGCTTACATAATACCTTACTTCTTAATGTTGTTGAAAGTCAGTTTTTAAAGAATCTGTTACATTTTGTATCGGCTGACTAGGCAAAACAAATGTTCAGTTTTGTATGCAGCATTGTACCATTGAAGGTGATTAAGATTACCACAATGTGATTTTAACATGGTAAGGATACAGGACACACGAAGTGAAAGTCAATGGTGCATTTAAACTTGTTGGCTCATGGTGGATTGTTAACCCATGTATGCCTAGCGTCCTGAAAAAAGGACTTTCATGACTCGCATGATGCGGCGTCTCATCCGGGTCTACGCTGTTTGCTTATAGGAATTTCTGTAAGAAATATTCTAAATATAGAAATAAGTATACTAAACATCCCTAATTTTCGAAATAAATTGATCCAATTTAGAAGGATGGGAGAGTCAACTAGGCATACATGGGTTAATACACAATGAAAAACCCGTGTGGAAATATTGATGTTGTCTCTTATTCTAACACAGCACGCGACTTGTTTTCTATAGACACAGAAGTGTGAGTTAATTTGCAATAACTTATGGGCGGAGCTTAATGTTTCGAAAATAGTTCCGAATAAATAAAGAAAATATTGCGGTAAAATGCACGTGCTAAAACCCGCTCTAAAAGAAATTTAATAAATGTAGCATGTATATAAATGTAATGAAACAACAAATTATATATTTGGTGATAAGTGGCATAACCACGCCTATAAAGAATGTTATTTGTTAGGAAACGTAATTCAGAAAACATTTATAGCATGTCAGCTTTTCAGTAGCATCAATAAACGTGACGTCATTAAGTTTCTACGATTGTTGTTTTCAATGAAAGTGACGTCATTTGCACAATATATATGAATGAAAATTACGTCATATGTTTGTACAATTCAATTACGTCACTAAATAGTGAACTTTGTACTAAGAAGGGCGGAGTATTGAAAAATATAGTTCACGTCCTAAAGCTTGAACCAAATCAATCAGAATCGTGTTAGAATTGAAATAATATTTTTCTATGATGGTTTGTTGTCGAATAACCCACAGTAAGTTGTATAGATGCGTGTTATCAAATCACTCGTGCTTCGCACTCGTGATTTAATTCCTACGCATCTATACTCCTTATTGTGGGTTATTCGACAACAAACCATGATAGAAAATATTATTTCTTAAATAGCATGCGGTTAATATAATTTTCCTAGTTTGAGCACAGCGAATTAGAGGAAAATTATTTTCCTTTGCATAAGAAAGTCTCCTGTAGGGGTCGCTCAGTGTATTGTTTCGGCGGGTAAATGTGCTCGTGGAATAGCCATTCGGCATTGCGATACGAACCAGAAAACACGTTAATTTTCTTAATATTGTATTGAATATAAAATATTGACAAATTTTCTCATGAAAATGCTTATCTGCAGGAATATAGTCTGTTTGTTGATTTTTGTGTGTAAACTATATGAGCGTTATTTAATGTATGAGTTATGAAATTTATATCAAAATGTGAATTGCTCACATTTGTTTATTGTCATACATTATAAATGTGTCATCTGGTCGTACGCATAGAAACCAAAATACAAGCTGTATTTTCAATTTAAATCGTTGTGTTTGTTGTTTATTTAGGAGACGTATAAGGTACAAGGAAAATGAAGACTTTATTTTTTACGCAAGGTAAAAAAGGAAGAAAAGAAGTCCCGCGAGCCGGATTTGAACCAGCGACCTAAGGATGACCATTGGTCAAACCACTACAGTCCTCCGCTCTACCAACTGAGCTATCGCGGGGATGTGTATTAATATAGACGTTTACAATAACGTACGTCTTGATCGTCCCGAACGTACAATGCTATACGTATAGCGCAATATGAAAAGCAGATGAACGCTATACATCAATGTCAAATTCGACGTTTGCAATACTACATTGTTAACTCTTTACTTCTCGGTACATTACATGACACGTGTAGTCTCCCTTTGTTTGGCGCGCGTTATATTACATTATGGAAACTAGCATTCAATATTTTCGCATGTTTTTCGGATTATTCCATTAGGTCATACTATTCCGGGTGTTCTAGCCATTGTATTGCTCAGAATAGTTTTCAAAGCTACTAGCGTGAATTTTACATATTTGCATATTGTTATCGCATTTTCGTTTGTTCATATCAATACGTTAATATTTAATGTGGACTTTTTATTATTTCATCATACCATATTGCATTATAATAAGTCATGCATATTGTAATGAAGATGGATTATGCTGAAGATAGAATACAATATGCTGCTTGTTACAAATTTATTAAACTTTCTTATACACCAATGTTACATTGACAGTGCAACCACACGGCACAGTTTAGGTGATACATCATGATAATCATCATCGGGAATATGAAAAACACACACTAATCATATAAAGAATTAACCTGCGAGCCGGATTCCAAACTTACGAATTAAGGATGACATTATTTTAACCTAACTTCATTCATCCAAGCGTACATGCGTAAACAGGAGCTTACAGGGTTTAAATGAGGTAAGTTGAAAGTTGCTCCCAATATGGAAACATGCAAACAACGCAACATTGGAAGTAAGTGTCCAACGAACCTCACTTAAACCCAGTTAACTTCAGCAATTACGTGGGCGTACACAATGTCGACGTTTACGCTAACGGATGTTTTAAACGCGGCGAACGGAACATTTTAATAAACCTAATAACACAATATCGGTATCTATCAAGATCATTTTCCGTGCAAAATTGCCGTTTGTGATATTAAATGGTGTAAACCATGTGTTTGAAATAATACAAATTGTAAGTATATCTTAAGTTCATTTGGTGAGATTAATATTTAAAATATCGGAACAAGAAAACAAAAGAGGTTTTCCGATAGAAACGAATGAATTCATTTTTACCTCAAAATAGTATAAATCCACAACTTCGTCAAGAAAATCGCCACTCTTTTTCTCGTCAATCCTAACAACTTTTTTCCTTAAAAATAATTGCAAAAAATGCGTGTTTGGACTGGACAGATCTTTTAACGCATAAAGGAAACAAAATCCTTCTGTTGCCCGTATGTCTTCAATGTGCAACGGAGATCAACCTTTGCGCATTCGCGCCAAACAATTACAGTACATTCTCTTTCTTTTCAAACATTTACTATACCAGCACGAGACTGTATTTATAAAAAATGATAATTCATGCAATTATTATTATATGCAGGGACGCATCAAATTAATATTTCTTGAAAATTAAACTCAGTATTTTGACTTTCTTTACATTATAAAAAAAACTGGTTCTTAAACGCGAGTTATAAAAAATGTTAAAATATGCATTTTTTAAATTAGTTTGCAAATTTGTATAAAACTTTCGGCATGATGTAGTTGTATAGTATATTTTCTTCGTTACCCGCCATTGAATTGTTTCTATAATAGGGACAATTACGATCTCCCGTCAAGTCATAGCCCATGCAGGGATGGATTATATAAGTCAATATTGGAAAGAAAGCGATAACATGGCCGTACGAAGACAATAACGCGACAAAATGACAGCACAATGAAGATAACGCGACACATCCACAGTTCGATAGCGATAACGATGATAATATCAGTTAAGTACGATGACGAAGGAACGATTCTTTGACAGCGCGATGTTGATAATGTGAATAATCTCTCACTACGAAACTAGTTTAACTCTCGTAACATAACAGGGGTCATGCCAATATTTAGCGTGTGAGAATGATTGAGCGCACGTGGATATCTTTACGTGCACTTCCGAAAGTCAGTATGTACCTTGTGAACTCCGTTAAGCGCGCAATTGAGCATCATAACTTAAGCAAGAGAGCGGCGAAAATATAGCACAATGTAACGTATTTTCGTCCGAAATTTTCATATTTGTGTGCGCACTTTGACGTCATAACGTGTGCACTGGATCATTCATATTTGCGTTTTTTTTATTTTGTTTATACTAGCACTCAAGGACGACACTGTGAGCACTTTCAAATCTAAATGCACGCTCTTGAGAGAACATGGGAATGTAAGCATCGTTTCGTGTTTTCTTTTGCACTTACTTGCTTGTGTGTAATTACGTGGTAATCATTACGAGCGACTTCTTCGCGTTATACGGGCACTATATTCACTGGGGACTGACGAGGTCAAAGCGTAGTCCGTTTCGCTACGACGTCGGGTATAGATTTACTATGAAAACATTGTTTAAATACACATAACATCGAGGAAAGATTAGTCGAAAATTGTGTTTAAAACAGGTAAGATTATGCTTTTCTAATAACAAAACTTTGAATTTAAGCACATTGACATTTCATAGGTCTTTCACATCATATTATAATCCAAGATGTCTCTGGTTTATGCGGTTAAACAAGAAATATACCGCTGTTTTATCAAACCGAAGTCAGGTTTCACTTTAAAAAAATGCAATTAAGGTTTACAACTGTGTTTAATTGACACAATTTTACCATTTCCATATTGATCTTTTTATCGTGAAGCCACTGGTGTGTTAAGAAATGTGTAGGGTGACCCAGTTTACAGAAATAAAGGCTAAATATTATTATTAGGCATGATCATGTCTCTGACAGTATATGTTTATGCCTCGCTACGACAACGCTTTAGCGCACAGTCGGCATGGTAATGCACATTATTATGATAGTATTAAATTCACGACTAGGCCAAAAGAAACGATTAAAATCGAAAATCCATATATAAGATGACAGTTGAGAGTCGAGAACCTAATGTCGTCGGTCTCAATAAAAAAATGACGCATCTTCACCTTGTGACAATCCCTTATACGTTCATTTTGATAGAGACCGACGATAGGTTTTCAGCATACGGTACTCTTTATCAAATAACATTCGATTCTCGTTATCCCCAACTCTTTTATCTCGAAACTCTGCTTATGTCAAAGTAAATCCTATGTCCCAACTTCGATCATTATTTATCTCATTCGGATTTTGATTTTTACATTGTGTATATCAAAGCGATTTTCTTGAAAATCGGTTATCGTCAACTAATTTTGAGATGAGTTTGATGTTCGTATACAGGACTTTACCTGTAAAACCCACACCTGTAAAAGACGTAAGGTGTGGAAAGTAGGACCCCAATCGCACAAATCCGCAATTGCCTTAATAAATTGTTGTAAATGTGTGGCAGTGGGTTTCTGTCACAGGTTATTGTTTACTGCGTACATGACGGCCGGTAAATTTACCTCGTGTTACAATGCGGTTAAGGCCCAGTCTCACTATGATGCCGGCGGAGCCCCAGTGCGTGATCAGGCATCTACCGGGATGAACCCTTCCGGGATGAAATGGTGCAGTCCCGGTTGTTTCCAGTACCAAGCTGGTCATTGCCGGTCCTTCCCGGTAAAACCTGGTCCATCCCGGAGGTATTAAACATTTGAATACTTTCCCGGTGGACTCCCGGTTGTTCCCGGTTAAACCTGGGCGTTACCGCAGCTCTGCCGGGGTCTGATGCCGGTATAGCCTCGATGAGTGCCGGCGTAGTGACGGTATACCGGGGCTCTGCCGGGACTCTGCCGGCTTTCACCGGGTTCAACCTTTTCGTTTGGATGTTCATGCGCACAGTGAGGCACGGTATCTTTTGCACTGGGAAATGGCAGTCTACCATAACTGAAAACTGCATGTGATATGTCCTGAAATGGATACAGAAACTTCGTTGAAAAAACCTATACATTATATTTGTACTTCGTTGCGCAACCAATACATACTCTGTGCGAAACCTATACATAAAGCGACTTGTAATTTCCTTCGAAACAAAGCATTTGAATTATTAAAATACATGTTCGTAACCTGTTTTGTACTTTAAAATGTGAAATGTACACTGAATCAAATTAACATGTAGTTGTATTTAAGTTACCGTAATTGGCTATTTTAACAGAATAACCACCTTATACATTGCTTCAAATAAAAATATTTCGATTTTTGCTCAATATAATCTTAAAGATTGCAACTACGCACATGTGCTATTAGTTTGTTATTGAAAATAAGTACCTACCGTTACTGGATGTTCCGTTCTCTAATCCATAAACACCAGAAAAGATGAAACTCGCCTGATTAAGTGGTGTATTAACACAGTGTTTTCGTAGTAAAACATATACCCGACGTCGTAGCGAAACGGACTACGCTTTGCCCCCGTCAGCCCCCAGCGGTATTGCCTTTACGGACGCACGCTTGATACAGAACTTCAAAGCATACCATGCCCACCTATCAACTGTGAGTCACGAGAACCCAAAGGCTGACGGCACGAATGATCTTGGACAGAAGATTGGTCCCTTATGTCCTTTTTCTAAAGATTTGATACAGTGGACATTATTTTTGAAATGATGTCGGGAACCGTAATTTGAAGGAAGAAATAAATAAACTAGAAAATAACGTTCATACATATTACTAGGGATTTTCATAAATGTAGTCGATGTGATCAAATACAATATTACTTTTAGTTATACTTATATACGCGTATATATGAAGATTCGTTGGTGAGTACAAGATCCAGATCAAGATTTTGCGACGCCTTTTCTTGTCGATCATGATACGCTTATATTTCATTCAAAAGTCTTTATCTAATTGTTGTGCTATCATATTATTACTTCCTCGTGATTCTTGATTCATGACGTCAACATGTATAAAATATTTCAAGAGTTTTATTGAATTGTAAATCATAGGCTAATCAGAGAAGGCACTTTCCGCACAGACTGGATTTTCTTTACACGAACCATTCTATAAAAGCGAAAAGAGTAGTCCATTATTATCCTTTATTATATAGAGGATATTTGTTGGATCCGGTGGATTATCGATTTAAATTCACGAGTGATCATAGAAAATAATATTTTCACGAGTGGCGCAGATTAAAATCGATAATCAACCGAAACCAACACATTTTCTTTTTATTTTATGTTTTTTTCACAGTTTATATACATTGTGAAAGAGTTTAACTAAAGAATTTCGCTGGGAAAATGACGTCATTACGTCAAAAAATGACGTCATTTAACATTAAGAATGAAAATTATCGATAATTTTTCACTGATAATTTTCATTGTTTGAAACAGTGAAATGATCAGTTTTAATTCACTGATATTTCTCTATAAACCACCGGAAAGCATAAAATAAAAAATGATTATAAAATGAGTTTATTGCAAAACGGGCTTTTATTTTTTCATTTACATCGCAATAAGACACTGCAACCCGTTTTGCAATATTATTGGATTTCTGGGTTAAAGTCGCTTAATCATGAAAGTGTTAAGATCACTGTTTATTATACATTCTGTGTTTGTTTATCACATTTACTTATGGAATTGGTCACTTTCAATGTCCGTTAATTTTAAGTCGAATCTGACACCTCTGTCTTATTATATGTATACAAACTCCATATATACGACATTTGAATCTTTCTTTTCAGCGTTTCAAATCAATTAGAATAAATAAGTTCTTGTGGTATGATTTTATTGCAAATAGAGTTTAGTGCACAACGTGTTGTTATAAAAATGCACATTGCAATAAAACGCTGCAACCTGTTTTGCAATAAAATTATGCACTTCCGGGTATTCTTCACTTAATTCCTAAAATTGGTGAACATCACTTAATATAAACATTCAGCCTTGTTTTATCATATTTACGTTAGAGACGCCTTTTAAATAAAAAATATACATATATATATTATATATACCAAACATTCAAACGTTAATCGAAAGTTCAAGTATGTTTTACGAAGAAACAAACTATGTTTTACGAAGAAACAAACTATTATTGTGGGCAAACCCGCAAACCCGCCAACTCAACTTGCTGGTGATATTTCGCAACTTGTTAAAATAGAACACCGGATGACAGACTGACACGTAAAAGACAACCATTCCAATTTCATATATTTACTTCCGTAAACGTTACGACGTAACGCAAATTACCTGTTGAGGAGCTTATCTAATTTACATATGTGCTATTCATCTTGTAAATCTTCCGCGTCGCTAATACTGCGCGGTTCACGTGATGATTAAAAAATAACGACACTTTAAGCATTTTATTTTTGTTACATATTGTTTTTGTCAGCGGTGTTATTTAAACATTTTGTAAATAATGATAAGTATATATTTGCAATAAATTTATTACAAAACGGGTTGGAGTGTCTTATTGCAATTTGATTTTTTTTACAACAATCCGTTTTGCAATATACCCGTTTTGCAATAAATTTATTGCAAAACGGGTTGGTGTGTCTTATTAATTCAAATGCATTGCAAGAGTTAAAAGGGAGTTAAAAGTGTTGTATTTTAATAAAATTGTTATATAAAATATAGACACAACTTTGAGTTAAGACTTAAAATGCATGGAAGATGATGCATTTCGACATTTAATACTAATTGTTTCATATTGATTTGAAACGGTATAACGGAAGTGTATGCATTTATTTGCGAAACGCTCTGTTTACTCACTGTGTTTTTATATGTACTTATATGTACACTATACGCCTAACGATCGTATTAACAGAATGAACGCATGAATAACTGTGTAAAAATGAAGACACCGGTTGATTAAGCCTGTCTTAGGACGTTTAATAAAACGCGTACACAGGATCACGTGACTTTGTGGAGTTCCCCATTTTAACTTAAATGGATGTACACACAACGGTAAGTGGTGCTTGATTTCAAATACCTTTTAAATGCAATTTGTCTTAAGAATTTCAACTAGTGCATACAAGACAGATTTGTATGCTGCTTATGTCGATGTGAAATGCTCATAATTATTTTTGAATAAGCCTGAGTTCTTGTTCAAAATGTAATTTGTACTTCATGGTTACGCTTCACGCAACGTGACATTTCGTCAACGATTTCAGACTTATTCGAGGATTAATTCTTATACCCTATGATATTGGCACATAGTGCAAGAAAATCAGTCTTTTATGCACTAGAGGTTTTTGAAAATGTATTTCAATAAAAGGAGATATTTGCAAAACTTAAGTTCTTAACGGTGTGATAACATTCTGTCCAGCCCATGTGCAAACCCCTGAAAACCCTGTTGATTCTGCACCCTGGTACAGTGTAGTTAACTATGCCTGGCCTGCCAATGCTGTATTTCACTCAGTGTCTTAGTCTACCATATTAAAATCTTTCATAATTAGTGCCTTACCTACTTACTGGACAATACCTAATCTTTCATAATTAGTGCCTTACCTACTTACTGGACAAAACCTAATTTCAGTTTTCTGTGCAGAAGTGTATTATTCAAGATGATACGTATCAATACAATGTTATTCTAATGGTGAACACAAATAATTATACCGATTATAACAATAAATGAAAGTTAGCGATGCGTTAAATCTTTGTTTGACATGCCATCAAATCGCACGTGCTGCCTCCCCTTGTTTGGTTAGGTTAATATACAATTGTAAAAACAAGCAAATATTACTACCGCGTGATATGCGAGAAAATATATATCAATGTATACCATTAAAAGTATTTTTGCCTTTGGCATTTTAGCATAGAGATACCAAAAACATTGACTATTGTAAGCTTAAGGTATAATAACGGAACCCCGTTAGGCAATCGCTCCTGCATGTATTGATTTTACTATCGAATAATACAAAAATGAAAACGTGACAATACAAGGACTATAACACTTTGATATTGTTTTAAAATAATAAACAGAAAAAATGGCTTCATAAAAGACAGTGTCATTTATCTAACAGCTTGTTAAAAACATGTTTACATATTCAATTTTTCTGATATTAAATGACAACGACAACAATTCAAAACATGAAAACTGAAAGTGGAATTGAGTAAAGCAGAACATAACTACTACATGAAATATACACCAACAAGCGTTAATACAAGTATTTGGTAATTTGAAACAATACATTACTAAGTTATGGACGCACTGGACCGATGTGTCTTATAAAGAAAACTTTGCTGCCCAGTTTGTTTGCTCCTTTAGCTCTCCTCTGATTATATACAGACTTATTGTCTATAACAATATTGTTATTTTTATTGATAGTGCTGGTTCAAATTTAGCGGGGAATACCTGAGCAAATAACTGATGTTCTGAAATAATTAGTCATTTAAACACAAAAATGCCGTCATTGTTAACAGGTTTGTCCAGGCAATGCTGAAATGAAGTAAAATATTCTCATCGGGAGTTTATTTTCAAAGAACTGCTGACGATGGGATACAACTAAAAGGGACGGAGAAAAAAAAATGGCAGAGGAGGCACGCGTTGATGAAGCATATGTATGCACGTTTGCTGTTAAATCCGTAACATAAAAAGTCAGGCGTCCCAATCTTATATTTCAATCGGAGTATTGGTCTATCATAAACGATTTTTATATCATCTGCTATGTCTTTTCTCGACTGAGCGAGAAATACCTACCTTCAGAATCAATGCAGTTACATATCATTCAGTGTCATAAGGATACTACGTAACTGCGATTATAACTGGCTGATAAGATATTAACATACTAATGCGCAATGATTACATGAATGAAAGTGCGTTTAAACATTAATTGTTATTAAATAATTAAATATTCGTGTGAGAATGTGTATGGTTCCAGGATAACATACAGTTTAAGCTCTTCTTTACGCAATTCGGAACAGGGATTAAAAAAATTCGTCCCGCGAGCAGGAATTGAACCAGCGACCTAAGGATAACTGTTTGTTAAACCACTACAGTCCTCCGCTCTACCAACTGAGCTATCACGGGATACGTAACTATATGTAGACGTGATCGATAACGTACGTTCAAATTGTCCCGAAACGGAAAATTGCCATGCGCCTTAAGGAATATGACAAGCGGATGAAAGCTTTACATCATTTCCGACTTTGCGTTTGCAATAATTAATAGTTAACTCTTGTTTTCTTACGACATAAAATCGTAAGTTTAGCCTCCTCTTGTTTGGTTCTGTTTGTTTTCAATTATGAAAAACAAGTAAACAATTTTATGTATTATTTAATATTATTAAAAAGAAAAAGAAACTACCAAGTCGCTTCATTTATTATCATTCTTCATTTTAAGCAAAGTGATGCAAACAGTTATTGTTTGACTCGATTGCATTTTAAGAGCGTCCAAACATTCCAACGACAGCGGTTTACGTTCGCTATTGGGTTTTCGTATGTGCTTACTTGAGCGTGCGTTTATTTATATATTATGTAGCTTTTGTGTGTTTGTAATTCTATGTTTCCGGAGGGCAAACATTTGGAAGAACGAGTTATTTTAACTAATATCTAAATCAAAAGATCAGGAAAGGCGGCCATATAAACTGTTCATTTAGTTTAAATGTGTGAATCATACAAGAGCTTTGTCATCGTTTTATAACGATATTCAATCACACAAACCTTCCAAATCTTAAACTATTCCATTACATGTTGCACTTAAGTAAGCGAACACACTCGAATGTACCCCAAATGATAACAAATTCAACATTGAATTAACCAAACACATCAGTTACTTTTGAGTCAGCATCAACAATTTAGGATCGGTTGGGTTCGGTGAAAACACACAACTTGTGTTCAGGTATTATGGGTTTTTATTGTAAATATTCATGATATTAAGGTCTAAGCAGTATGGTCAATATGGATATATTTTAAAACATGACCGTTTTGGTATATACATCATGTGTGTTGTTGCTGTGTTACTAGTTGGTGCATGCTATAAGCTATGCGAATGAAAAACAGTTCAGCACTTTTCAATGTAAGGTTAACTGTTAAAAGTAACTCGCAACTGGGGAAATAAAACATGTTTCATACATCCTCTTTTTAATTAATCAATGAGCATATTTTTAAAGGTTATCGTATTGTCAAGCATAGTGCGATTTATCCATGCATAGTGCGATTTATCCATGCATAGTGCGATGTATCCATGCGTAGTGCGATTTATCCATGCGTAGTGCGATGGTTTTAATGGGATTCTGCAGATAATGCTTTTGCATTTCAGGTAAATAATATATTTTTGTCCATGCTACGATTTTATTTGAGGTACGCAAACTGTAATATATAAAAGAGACAATACAGAAAAAATTGCATAACCCGCCAGTAGGATTCGAACCAGCGACCAAAGAATGACACTTGTTCATGCCACTGCTGTTCCCGCTCTTCCAACTGGAATATCAATGGAGACTTTATATTGTTTAACGTCCCAACCACTTTACCATGTTATACTTCAATATTAGATACAATAGAACTGTTCCAATGTCGATCCCTATTAAATTCCAAAATCGACAACACATAATGTAAATCAGTCTCATTATAAGTGGTGATGTGGCCATGAAACCTGGCCCAATCAAGAAGCCGTGCGGTCAGTGTGGTAATCCAGTCGCCATAAACCACCGTGCGGTACAATGTGAGGATTGCTTCTACTGGTTGCACATAGGTCCAAAATATGCAAATATCTCGCCGGCAGAGTATGGGAAATTAGCTAACAGTGATAAGGCGTAGTTTTGTAAAATATGCAACAACTTTCAATTTACAGACTCATTCTTTAGTGATGTGAATATAAGCCATCTGGATGAAAGTGACTCTAGCGATGCTTCTACTACTTAATCGCCTGTTGAAGAGCTGAAGGCTGCACGCAAACTGCATCCTAATAAATTCATAATCAGCCATATCAATATCAACAGCTTAAACAATAAATTCATGGAAATTGCTGAAATACTTAATGATAAAATTGTTGACCTTTTATTTATTGCAGAGACTAAATTTGACTCATCCTTTCTAAACACAATATTTGAGCAATCGCACATTCTCGGCCCTTTCCGTCAAACATCGGATAAGTACCTCGAAGGAGATAGTATGAATACACATTTCGGAAGCGGTATTGCGGTCTACCTACGCGGGCCTACGCGAATCAAAATTACATAGTAAAACAAACATGGCCGGTTTTGCGAGCTGTTTACATTTTGCAAAGATGAAAATGGGGATTTTCTATGCTCTGAAGCCAGAGCAAGTGCAAAGGTTATGGACGCCATCGTTGTTATTGTTTTTGTTGTTGTAACATTCTTAGAATGGTATCACGTGGGCGGACTACTTTCAACCCGTATTTCTCCCGAGTCCGATTATGATAATCTGCGAGGGGTACCGAATGAATATTTGAGGTGCCGGGCTACAAACTTGAAAGGGAAGACCGAAACATTCATGGCGGGGGTATAGAGGCATACACTAGATCTGACATTGCCTCTTGTCGCCGAAAAGATCTGGAATGTGAAAATCTTGAGAACATTATAATCGAGGTTAATTTAAAAAAGAAAAAATCTGTTTAATTAGTGTTTACTGGCCTCCAAGTATGAAAGATGACTTTTTTTTTCTGTGATTATTTTACAAAATTTTTAGAACAACTGCATAACTCTGTTCGACCATTTTACGGTTATTGGAGACCTTCAAGACATATGCTGCAGTTTTAATGCAAATTTTGCTCCTAGAATTTGATAATTATTGGTATTAAGGTAGAACCATCTGTTGTGGATAAAATAAAAATTAATGGTCAACGGTGTTGTTCATTTTTTATACGCACTTGAACAACAAGCATATTTCAGCACAAGAACAATTCACCAATAAGGTTATAGCATAAAAATTTGAGTAAATTAATGAGAAAAGTGTTGAAAAACACCTCTCTTTTTCACAAAATATGTAATACTGATTTAATTTGACGGCAAATTGGTTTATTTTTTAACATGAATTGATTGTTTCATGTTTTTGTTTATCAATTTTTAAACATAAACAAAAACAACAGAATTTCACATATGGAAATAAATAAAATGCATCAAAGTCATTTTATTTTAACATGCCTTACTGCACCTAGATTTTTTCCTTATTTACCTAAATGTTTAATGAGTTATAATTTAATACAAATATAAAAAGAAAACAATGGGTTACCGGCGTCGTTTGTTCACAAATGCAATTTAACTGCATGTATTCAAATACAATTTAAAAACACAGTGAAAACAATTAACATGAATCAGGTCAAAACACATATTAGTAGATGTGTATGCCACTGAAAAGGTAGATTTAAATGTAAATGAAAATACAAGTTATTTGTGTCAACATCAGTAAAAGTAGGTAAATACAGCATCCACCTTAAATATCGACGGTATTAGTTGTACTTCTTGACATGACTTGACCAATGTTTTTATGTATGCCAATGAGAAAGTAGATTTTAATTTAAGTGTAAACACAAATTATGTGTAGCAAGATAAAACAAATATAAGTTTATACTGAACCAAACAAAAAACAAGATAATTGAATACATTTGAAGGGGCATACCAGTCAATTTTGTTTTGAAATTCTCATCGTTATTTTACCAATTTATTATTGTATGCAAATGTAGATTTAAATATAATGAAAATACAAATTATAAATTATGTGTATCGCGTTCATTACATTAGGTTAATAAAGATTTCAATAAAAAACAATACGTATACAATACACTTAAAGGGGCATATCAACGGTATTTATTGTGATTCTTAATATGACCTCACCAATTCACTGCATATCATTTGTATGACTTAATGTATATAAACGCAGTACCATATTATTGGAATTGCTACGAAAATGTATATGAAAAACGATTGTATCTTCACAGTTCGTGTACGGTAAAAATCTAATCCAATACAAGTACTGCATTTTTAGGAAAACGTGTACATGCTACAAACAAGTTGGCATGTGAATAGAGGTAATACAGAAGAAAATGATGGTGCATATGTAAAACAATCAAGCACTACCTACATGAATTTCGTTATCTAAAATGATTTTTTAAATTATAATAAGTTAGTTGTTGATACGCCACTGTAATGTAATAATACTAAAATCAGTATTTTGTTTTTAAATCTGCAATGACTCAGATATTTTAAAGTACAGAATACATTTTAAGAACGTACGCGGTAGTTTTAATTATTGTTTATGACATATACCATAATGTTTGATGACCAATATTTTGCTTATATTAAAAGAAAATAAAAAACGAGGTCGACGGGTGTTCTTATTTGTGTTGAGCTTTGAATTGAACGACTATTTCAACGTGTGAGTTAACACGCGATAAAAAAGGTGTTTTTGTAGTCGCAGGAAAATATGGTCGATTCTTACTGTGTTATTTAGGGGCTACAAATTGTTTATTAATTTTCTAAACTTCATAATACTTTATTTCTTGGTATCAGTCCCTTATTGAATATGCATCCCGTTTTTATTTGAATATCCGAAAAAGTATACACTTATTGCGCAACCTGTGTTACAGTTAAAATAAATTTGCGTAAAACTAGACTGCCGCGTACGTCCTTAACTATCACTTTTCATGTCAGAATAAGGGTAGACCTCTACAGGATTTAATGGAAATTTTTAATCTTACAAATATTGTTAAAAAAGATACTTGCTTTGTTAAAAATTGTAAGTCTACACTCTTGGATGTAATCCTCCCAAGCTCTAGTAACTTGTTTATGAAAACACTTAACTTTCCCACTGGTATCAGTGATTGTCACAACATGATTTCTACTATTATTTACTGTAAAACCTCAACAATAGAGAAACAAAAAGTGTATATTAGGAGTTTTAGAAACATTGATCCTGAAGCATATAACCAAGACCATTTAAACTTGAATATACCTTATAGCAAATTGAATGATAAATGTGAAGTTAATAATGTATATAGCTCTTTTGAATCTGATGTTGTAGAAATCATAAAAAACATGCACCACAAAAACAGATTTATGTTAAAATTAGAAATTTACGCATAGCAATATATGCTAAGAAAATGTCTTATACTAAGTACTTAAAAACAAATTTTCAAATACTTGGGAAGTTAATAAGAAGGCCTGAAACTGTTAATAAACTGAAACGATTATCTGTTATTACATATTTTCAAGAGCGGTGCATTGGATGGTGTAAATCCACAGATTTTCGGAAAATAATTAAACCTTTTCTATCTAAGAAATGCATCGGCTCACAATCAAAACTTATTTTAAATGAAAATGATAACATTGTATCTGACAACTCTAATGTAGCTGAAATTGTTAATAATTCCTATGTAAATGTAGCTGATGATATAGGTAAATATTATCATTTTGACGAAAGTAATCATCCAGTATAGACAAAATCTTAGGTAAAATTTTTAGTAAAAACTTTTAATTTTGTTCCAACAACTTATACAAAGGTGTCTCAAATTTTAAGTAAATTTAATGTTAAAAAGGCAACCGGTGTGGATCAAATTTCAGTTAAATTGTTGAAAATTGGCATGAAGTATCTGACTCCATTTTTAACACAATTGATAAATTCTACAATTTCTTCTGGTACTTTTCCTGATAAGTTAAATGAGGCTAAAGTCGCTCCTGTGTAAAAGAAAAATGACTCTATGTTGCAATCTAATTATAGACTTGTTGGTATTTTGCCTGTCACTTCTAAAATTTATGAGAAAGTACTTGACGAACAACTTGCTTCTCATTTTTACACTATTTTTGATAAATTTGTGTGTGCCTTCCGGAGAGGACATGGATGCCAGACTACCATTCTCAGGCTACTGGAGAATTGGAAGAGGGCCTTGGACTCTAACCAGTATGTAGCTGCCATCCTAATGGACCTGTCCAAGGCCTTCGACTGTCTTCCACACAACATTCTGCTCTTTAAGCTGGCATCATATGGACTCTCTGAGAAGGCCACTGATACTCTTCGCTCTTATCTGTCAGACTGTAAGTAACAAATTAAATTATGTGGCAATGAAAGTTACTGGGCAAATATCAAAAAAAGTATTCCACAGGGCTCGATACTCGGCCCCATTTTGTTTAATGTTTCTATCAATGATATTTTGTATTTTATTGAACATGGCACTATGTACAACTATGCAGATGACAATACACTGTCTATTAATACACCAAACTTTGATTTATTGATAAGTACTCTACAAAGTGAAAGCAAAATTCTTATTGACTTGTTTTCTTTTTATTGTATGAAAGCACATTCTGACAATTTTCAGGCGATAGCCGTTGGAAAGAAAACGCATGATAAAAATCCTAAGTTTGAAATAGATAATAAAACTATTTTTTGTGAGGATGTTGTTAAATTAGTACGTGTTGCTATTGATTTCAATCTATCTTTCAATACTCACATCCAGAATATTTGTAAAAAAAAAGCTGTTCAACAACTTTATGTTCTAAAGAGAATAGGTAGCAATTTAAATAGACTTAATAGACTTATAATATTTCATACGTTCATCTTGTCAAATTTTAATTTTTGTCCTCTGGCATGGCACTTCTGTACAAGAGTAACACTCAGAAAATAGAGAAAATTCAAGAGAGAGATTTGAGATTTGTTTATGATGATTATGCTTGTAACTATGAAGATCTGTTAAAAAGAGCCAATTTTCCACCTCTACATATTCGAAGATTAAGAACCATGGCAAATGAAACTTGTTAATACAATTTGTCCACCTGTTTTGCATGACTTAGTAGTAAAAAGAAATAATACTTATAACTTAAGATATTCAAATATAATGCAGGCTCTATCCGTAAAGACAGAACACTATGGTAGTAGAAGTTTCAGATTTACAGCCCCAATCCTGTGGAACTCGCTGCCTCATGAGATCAGAAAAGAAGGCTCCTTCAGCCAATTTAAAACCTTGATCTCATGTGGGAATAAAAAGATATGTAATTGTCCAGTGTGCAATCAGACATAGCTGTCCAAATCTTCGTTCCAACTTATCAGGGAGGGAGTCTGCAGGCTGGGACTGCAAACCTGACATGTTTTTCTAATTATGCTTGCTTTTGCTCATTATTTTGCTTTATCTTTTGTTTGTTTTGCGTATTTGGCTAGGCTGGTCTTGGTTATTGCTCTATGTCATATAAATGTAAACTACTATGTGCTTAAAAGCCTATTTGCCATGCTTATTTTATTTCTTAAATTGTCTTCATTAATGTGTTGGCCTACGGTTTAGATAAGCAGAAAGCTCTCAGTTTTTATTTATTACTATTATTTTCTTATTATTTTGCTTTATCTGTTGTTTGTTTTGCTTATTTGTCAAGGCTGGGGTCTTGGTTATTGCTCTATGTCATATATATATATATATATATATATATATATATATATATATATATATATATATATATATATATATATACTACTATGTGCTTAAAAGCCTCTTTGTCATGCTTATTTTATGTCTTAAATTGTCTTCATCCTGCAGTTAAGATTAGCACAAATCTCTAAGTTTTTATTTATTACTATTAGTTGCTAATTATTTTGCTTTATCTTTTGTGTTGCTTATTTGGCTAGGCTGGTCTTTGTTATTGCTTTATCTCATATATATATACTAATGTGTGCTTATAAGCCTCTTTGCCATGCTTTTTTTATTATTTTAAAGTGCCTTAATTTATTTGTAAGCTTAAGGTCTAGATAAGCAAAAGTCTCTCGGTTTTATGTTTTTTTTTCCTAGTTACTAACTTTAGTATGACAAATGCTTTTAAGATGTTATTATTATACAATTGTTAATAATGACGGTGTAAAAGCTTATACAAGCTTATGTTTATATGTTATGTACTCTTGCCGACTTTAATTAAATTTACTTGACTTAACTTGAACTGATCTTGTTTTTTTAATATAAATAAACGTTATATGACCTTACATACGTTTAACATATTGATTCTTAGTTTTCCTAATGAATCTTTTTATTTGTACCTAATCAGTTTATGGCGTAATATTATGTTTTAATATAAGCGTAGTTAACACACTGTACTCTGATTATATAGTCATTTTATACTTGTTTGTTGGGTCAACGACATCTTATTTATGACAAGTTACGCTATAATTATGAAAGACCAAGTACATGTATGACTCTACTAAAAACAGTTGTGTAATTAAGAAATTAATCGCAGACAATGATACACCATACTTCAAAGGAAGCACTCTTGAAACTTGAGAAAACTTGAAACTTTGTATTTGATTAAACGCCTATTTCTATAAAAAATATTCAATGGCGTTGTACAATAACATATGATACAATACAACACTTAATGACAATACTAAGACGAAAAAAATTATTTCATCAACTTGCGATGTTAAATGAAAGATCGTTAGGATAATTAAAACAAAAATCAACTGATATGACTAGAACAAATAACTCATTGCAATAGATAATAATTACTAAAAATCAATTGTCAATGACTTAGATATAAAAATATATTATATTAAACGATTTATAAAATATATTATAAATAAGATATTATACAATATTATATAAAAGGATATATACAATATATTACATTAAAGATATTATACAATATTTACAGTATACTAGTTATTATTATATCTAAAACTTATATAATAGATTTTTATAATTTAAAAGCTAAAGATGTAATCAGAGTCATGTTTTGTGCATAGACATACTAATATATTATACATTCTCGATAAGAATAGTGCGTAGAAGTCTCTCAAATACAATGTTTTCAGTTTCCGTTTAAAAATATCAATTGTTATTTATTTCCTAATGTACTGGGGAATTTCATTCCACAGGCGTGGTCCGACAGTTTAAAAACCTCACTAAAGGTTTTTCTCTTGTTGAGGGGGACATTGTAGCACCCTTCCGATGACGAAGCTGAGCGCAGGGGTCGTGTATGAACTTGTTCTGAAAGAAGTTCTGTCAGATTAGGGGGCGCATTCCTAATGGAGCAGTTGAACATGAATGTAAGAATTTTAAACGTGATTCGTGCTTTTACAGGTAGCCAATGGAGTTCGTAAAGATATTGTTTAGAGCTGTCAAATTTTCCACGGTTGAGGACAAGTTTTGCACACATGTTTTGAATTCGTTGCATTTTATGAAATTCACTTTGCGATATTTCATAAAGGATAACGTTACAGTAGTCAAGATGTGATATGACTAGGGATAGCACGAGAATTTCAGATGCTTCCTTGGTGAGGTACTTTCTGATGTTTTTGATTTTCAGATAATTTAGCATTGCTGTTCGGCATATGCGCTTCACATTTTCCTTGAAAGTTAGTGTCTCATCTAAGAACGCTCCCAGATATCTTATACAACTTTCCGCCTCTATGTAATCACTGGCTATATTGATTTGTTTGGTGTTACACTTGTGAAGTTGTTGTCTACTGCCAAACATGATAAATTCAGTCTTCGAAGTATTCATTTTTAATTTATTTGTATTCATCCAATTGTTAATTGTAAGTGCGCATTGCTCTAGTTCTTGAATAGCATTTGACTCTGAATTCGCTAATGTAGGGCGAAAACGTTTGTTTGCTATATGATCATCGGCATAGCCGTAGACTGTTCTTATATGTGGGATAACATCAAATATCGTCCCGGCATATATCAGGTACAGCCAAGGACCGAGACAGCAACCCTGGGGAACACTACATTACAGTGGACGTGCTGATGACAATGCTGAGTCGTGGACGCAAGTACATGTCGATCAAGCCGAGTGCAGTCGGTGATAACCCATACTGTTTGTTAAGCACATCAGTTAAAATGCCATGGTCCACGGTGTCGTAGGCGGCGCTCAGATCAATGGCGATCAACGCCGTCACCTCCTGTTTCTCCATACCGTCCAATATATCATTCACTTGTCTTAAAAACGCAGACTCACATGAGTGAACACGTCGGTATGCGGATTGGGTTTTCGGTAAGAGACTGTTTTCGTCTACGTGGAAATTGAGTCGTAGTAGAACGGGCTGTTCAATGACCTTTGACAGGAAACAAAGGTTACTTACAGGTATGTAGTTTCCAAAATTTAGTTCAAGTCCTACCTTCTTTAAAAGTGGTCTTACTATAGCTTGCTTCCATTTTGAAGGGAATACACCTTGTGTGAGAGAAAGATTCACTAAGTTCAAAGGTAGGAGGTCCTGAAGAAATGATTTTAGGATATGTGTGGGTATGACGTCTAGTTCACAGGATTTCGTGTTTAGTTCAGTGATTATCTTTTTCACTTCTTCCGTAGACAGTTCTTGAAAAGATTCTAAAGATGGTATATGTTTCAAATCAGGATCAAAATTGCGATAATCTTTCAGTGAATCTCGTATGTTGTTAATTTTGTTCATGAAATGATCAGCAAATTGGTCTGTCTTCGTTCCTGTAAACTCTGCGACAAACTTGTATTGCTGTTTGGAATTACCTTTGAGATTAGTAACTTTCTCACTGAGTGTTTATTGTTTTTCTTTCTGTAGCTCCAAGCTATATTTACTACGGGCTTGTTTGAACAGTTCATAATGGTCCAGCTGTTTGTATTTTCTCCACTTTCTTTCAGCTTTCCGACATTTTCTTTTCAAACTAAGTATATCTTCCGTAAACCACGGCTTCGGGGCACGATCTATGATGGTTTTCTGTTTGATTGGTGCATGCGTATCAAAGACTTTTGTTATTTCAGTTTTAAATTGTTCCACAAATGTGTTGATGTCTGTTTGATTGATCACACCGGTTGCGAGATCTTCTGCAATCAACGACTAGGTCAAGAAAATTTCCTCCCATGTGGGTACTCAAGTTTACATGTTGTTTAAGTCCCAATGCAAAAAATGAGTCAAATAATGCTTACAGAAATATTCCCTATATGAAGAAATATCCGGAGAATAATATTTAATAAAAAACTTTTGTTTAAAAGCTGAACTTGTTTGTTAATTTGTTTTTGTTGTTGTTGTAGTTGTTGTTGTAATTCCAAGATAAATTAAAATTTACTATAATCTATGTTACAATAGAAAATATTAAAAAAAAAAAAATTAGATGTCATGCCATATTTAAGGATTTAAGTTTTAATATTAGAGTCACATTTTTAAAGGTATTGCATACTTCATAACGATTGTATAGAACCATTTTATAAAATGCATTGTTATTCTAAAAGTAAGAAAAGTTTTCGTGAATTAAGTATAAAAAATACACGCAATACTTACTAAAATGTAATCCATCCGTTCTTTCAAAGCGCATTAAACACACAAACATTGAAACTAAAGCAGAGAGCCGAAAATATTCCTTTTTTTCTCAATCATAAGCTGGTAGTGTTTAATAGATTTTGAGCATTTTGATTTAGAGCATGACATCGACTGCTTTCAGTTGCCATCTGATCTCAAAAATTCAATATTAGCTCGAAAGATAAATTGACAATATAAAAATTTCAAAAATTGCATTTTGATGTGAGTGTTATCTTAAAACTGTATCGGAAAAGGTATGTGTGGCAATATAATACGCCTACAGTATACTACAAATTATTTTATCAAAGACATGATATTTTAAGGATGTGTCTTGATGGTATGTATACAAAATCTGAAACCAATATTTCATACACATACGGCTAATAATAACCCTTCCAATTACAAATAGGATGTCGAATCATTGCGGAAGTTAATACGTGTAGGGTTAATGTTGTTGAAGGAATTGAAGTGTCTTCAGCGTATGTCATATAGAAGTTGTTTGTTGTGTAATTCATAATACTTGAATTGTATGTACCCGAGTGGTTTTGAACCCTTTTTATTAATTTGTAACCCAATTTCTTGTGGCCAGTTTTATCACTATTGGGTATGGTTTTCTGGTTCAATTGTTCACTTTTGGTGGGAATTTGGAGAAGAAAGGCATACATTTTCTTCAACCTTTTTATTAGTATTTAATCAGGATTGTCACTGGCTGCAGTCACGTGAGCTTGGAGTGTATAACTTGGAAGTACGAGGAGCCATTCAATTCCACCAACTGGTAATTTACCTGTGTGCTATGTGTTATGTACTGTTCTTGTCATGTGATATATGTTTGGTGCTTTGTATGTTTGTTACTATTTTTATTGCATAATAATGTTTAATGTTCAGGTGTTATTGGCCACTAGAACACGACATATCTTATTTATAGTATAAATGAGTATGATATATATTAATTATAATATATCCATTATTATTATGCATCATACTTAATATGTAATTGTTTATTTAACAGGATGGGACGTTTCCATAGATAACTACATCCTGGTCACTTATTTGCGTATCTACATGAATAGATTGATACGAGCAAACTGAACCAAATTGAGTTATATTGTCCTCGTGTGTGAGTAAAATACCCCTAAAGAACCCCAGAGTTATATGTACGTGTTAATTAGCGTAGTATTTGTTAAACAATTGGAGGTCTGGTGCGTGTGAGATAAACAAAGATGGCGACATCTTGCGAGTTGTTTGAAACCTAAAACGGGAATCTAGGAATGTACGCCTCTTTTCCACATAAAACTCATACAGCTGATAACTATTCAAATTGTCCAAATAGAGAAAATGCATGTTAATATACATATCAAGAGATTTTTGCATTTTTTCCATGAATTTAAACTTTAAAGAGCAATACGTCACAGCTGTAAGTGAAATACAACCCTCAGTTATAAATCAGCTTTGTATTGTGTATTATATATTTGGTTATTTCAATGACACGCGAACAAGTTAAACCAGTATCGCTTCAACAAAAACACTTGATGGTATTCACAAACACAGTAAATAGAAAACGATGCTCCTGATGAAATAGGTAGATGTAACCGAAGTCAGTCTTGATCGTGTTATAATCGGAATTTGAAACAAAAACTACTTAATGATCAATCCAAAACATTTTAAAGTGTTAGGAGGGTTATATAATCATTTTTATCAATTAAATGATACAATTTCGTGTAGACATGTGAAGCATTGTTTAAATCTCATTGAAATATAATTCATCAATGTTAAACATTGATATATTTAATTTAAATAAATCACAAAACACGTAATTTCCAGATCGCACAAAGTAAGTATATATGCATGCGTTTGTGACCACTTTAATTCAAAAACCCAATTGTAAGCTAGGCGTTAGTCAAGCATAAGCATGTCGTGCATGAGTGTTAAAGTTAAATTTTGGGAGCGTTATTAAATCCTTTTAATCAATTTAATTATACAATATCGTGTAGACATGTGTAGCGGTGTTCAAATCTCATTGCAAAGTTGACAATCAATGTTAAACATTGAGATATGTATTTTAAACAAATCAAACAACATGTTACGTCCAGATCTCACAAAGAAAGAATATATGCATGTTTTTTTTAAATACAAAAGCCCAATTGAAAGCTAGGTGTTAGATAAGCATGAGTTCAAGGTCGTGCATAATCACTAACGTTGATTTGCATCCACGATGGCCTCATCAATCGTACTGTAGTTGCGATCGTCAGACCGTTCAGCAGCTATATTGTCATAAACATGGACGTCTTCTCGTGTGCTCGGATGGCCTGTTTCTGTGACATTTTGAGCATGTATTTGTACACTCCCAAAGTTCCCATTAGCTTCTTGGTCTGCTTGTTTAATGTCTTTGGGAACCCATTGTGGATCGTACGGTGGTGGTTGTTGGCCAAACACGGAGGGTGTCTGTGGAGCATTAGCTGCTGTTTGTTGCATCCATATGTCATACATACTATGAGTGATCCCTTGGTTAAACCGGCCAGGATCGGCGCGTATTGCATAAACGACTTGCATCGTAGACGCCGAGGCCGGAATACGCTGCAATTATCAATATCGCATTGGAGTCGTTGTATTCGTATTAGTTAAAGTGATTTGTTCAATACTGAAACACTAAATGTTCAAAATGAGTTTATATGTATCCGATAGTAAAGATATTTAATGGTTATGTTCCTCGTTTTGCATATTTAACGGGCAGATGATACACATGTGCATAATTACACCATTTATCGAGAATAAAATAAAATTATTGTAAACACTTCTTATGTTTTAAAATAAAACATGCATGATAATTATGTTTATGAACAAAATTCTTCTTTAAACGATCGATAACATGTTTGCGCACTCTTTGTCAGCACCGGAATAACCAAACCAATGGTTTTTGAACAATTTTAAAATTCATTGCCTGGATAAAGACAATACATCAACATGTGTTTTGTCCGTTACATATATATAGCGCACATGCATTGCGAACGAAAAATTATCTTTTAACATGGCAATTTGTTCTACCGTAGCAATAATGCAATTAGTATAGTTATATTCATTCAGTAATATTTTAGGAATAATATTTATTTGATACTTTTAAATAAAAAACAACTTTGGCAACATTTATCATATTTACCTGCGCGTGTCTTCTTCTACAACAGATGATAGTGACTGTGACCATGATGAGAATAACGACAACGACGGCAACACCTACACCTAGGATTACGGTGGAAGAACCGCTGTACCGGTAATCAAATTTGTGATCGATCCAACACTCAGAGTTGTCGCCGCAAGTATTGTAGCCATTGCATTTCAAACCCGCGTCGATACATCGCCCGTTGTCACATACGTGGCCCCAGATTGGACACGAATCTATCGAAATATATTGTATTATATGGATTATCTATGAACGTAGTGTGTAATCACTGTTTAGTCGATACTTGATCAGATTAGTTTAAAAACTGAAATTGACAATAAGTACGTGATTTGACTTATTTCAGATGTGTATGACAGTGGATAGTATTATAACACAGTCAGATGCTTGTCTCATCTACACTATTCAGTTAAAAATCTTACGAACAATACACTCGGACAAACATGCGAACCGACCTATTGTTATGCTACCTGTCAATGTCCCTACATTTTATAATAAGAATTTAAAACATATTAACCCTATCCTACCGTAGTAATTGCAAAGAAGTATCAAAGAATCAACGTCAAAACATTCAGGCACGAGTTTAGTGATTATTGTTTCTGCATGATAAGCATGTTGTTAATTTCGAATTGTAAACATATTTTATAAAATGTGTGTTCGTCATCAGCTTGATTCCGTTAAAATAATTCAAGTTCATATCATTGGTGGCTACATATAAACTCATGGTTTTAAATCCGCAATAGATATATGGTATGTGTGTAGAATGGACAAAAGTGAACTCATATAAACAGCCGTTATTAAGATGAAAATGTAATGTTCTGGATTGAGAAATAAACGTGGTACTATTTTTTTAAATCTATAATCGCATTGTTTTTGTCGCTGTATTTAGTGTTATAATAAACCGAATTACAAAATCCTTCAGCGCAATAACAATTTGAATTGAGTATCAACAATCTTATCTAATTTGACTGCATATGTTTGCTTTACCCCACACTATACATTCATTTAAGGGTTTAATCAACTAGGATTACTACGAGGATCAACCAGGTCAACGCAAGCACAGTGACGAGACGAATAACGGAATGAAACTCTTTACCTGAATCTGAAAACAGCGTAAGTATTAAAGTGAAACCACCATATGACCATCCCGTTTTTGGTGTGAATTTTATCTTGATATCACCATTGTTTGTGTAGACTTCGCTGGTCGACACGTAATTACAGAGATATCTTGCTAAGCCTACAAAGAAATAAAAAAGTGAAACACAATAATCAAATTCTGCCCAGGTATTAAATCAGCTGTTCACTCGTGTTCATTTTAATCTTTAAGTGTGCATACGCAGCAATGTTTTCTGGCAAATACAGTATAATTAAATTCCATTATAGGCATGTTATATTCTTTAAATATAAATTCTTTGATGGTGGAGACTTTCAATTTATTATAACATTTCCTAAACGTCAACATACAAGCTCGATCCTTTAATTTGTTAACGTTACTGTTGTTTTTTTTGTGTATGTGAGTATTGCCTTAATTGTATTAAATCTCGTTATTGACAAAGTTTGACAATATAATTTGCACACTGTACCGTTTGGTGGTAGTCCATATTCATTTCTAATACTGACACTCCCGGCGTTGCAGCCCACTGTAAAACTCTGGAAGTAAAACATTATCCATGGAAATGTGCTGGTTGTTTCTATTGTAACCTCACATTCCCGGCTGCCAGAGAAGTACAGCGACAGCTGGTGTTCGCCGGACGCAGTGATGCGAGACCCACACTTGTCCACCATCTGTTCTGTAATAAAAGCATTGAGGTATTGTATTTGTCCCAGTAAAAGCACAGTGTAATTTATATCAAACAAGAAACTACATGACCAACAAATAAAACAATCACAAACCACATAACCAGATGGATTGAAAGTGACTCTAACACTGATGTCATCACAGTTGATGATCGAAGCGAAGAATTGTTAGGAAATTAACACGGGTGCATTTGAATATACGTAAGAACATTCCGTACTCTTATTTGAAGAAAGCATGACCCGGTTTTATATAATACAAATCGTTGAGTATATTCTCCAAAAATGCAATCATTTTTTTCTCTTCCTGCAAATCATTATTTGAATCTAAGTAAGGTAAATGTCTATTAATATAAGTGATACTGTCAAAACGCAGTTTAATTTGATCAAATTGTCAATGATCATTTGACTTTGTGTATCTATCTACTTTGTGGTATTTACTCCATGTTTTTTTCAAGTCACTGAATAACAGGTTCTAATTATTCGCAAGAACAAACAAGGTCAAAAGTGGGGTTTTGGAAATTGGAATACGGAACATTACATACCATGATTGGTATGGGGAGAAATAGTTTTTGAGGTATACTTTACGTAATTAAAAGTAGTGCAGTATGCTTGTCACCTGGAAAAAGAATTCGCGGCGCGGGAGAGAAAACTTTAAATAACATGTTTGCCTAATGAAAATAGTCCACTGTGTGTTAAGTTATAATCTCGTTACACAGCTCTCATTTAAGGTCACAGGACCAGGTAAGTTAATTGATGCATTCACGGAGACGCAGCAGGACTTCTAAAAGTACTTTGAAATACACACGTTCTTAGATGAGGCTATTAGTTCCCAACCCTAGTAACAGCCGATTCTTTATTAGATCAACTTGATAAAAACTATGTTCTAAGATATCAAAACAAACATTATTTCATTGCATAAAGAAAACAATATATTTTTAAAAAATGTTTTATTTAAATATGCATATAAATTCCATAATAATTTCATTATTGTTTCATACTGATAATTTAAACGCATGTCATTGGGAAAATTCGTGACATTTGGAAATGATTTATCCATATTCGCTAAAACTCAACAGAAAACAACCAATCTGTTTGTTTGTATCAGTTTCGATATTATTGTGTATTATATATATATATATATATATATAAATAATACTTCGCACGTTGCCTATGTACTCGGTCACTAAATCGTCCGTGGAAGACATAATGGACCATCGATCAACGTTGATATCACAGTATTGCTTTCAAGATGAGGAAACAAAACACACACAAAATAATAAAGTGTAACGATAAGACGGAAATTGTTTCATTATCTAACAACAACAGTTTGCCGTACTCTTTCAGTCAGTATGGGACTCGTTCTTGAAAGGCTGAATATGCTACCAAACATTGCCAGTTTTCTCTAATAACACAGTTTGATTTCAATTTTCTATCGAAAAGTATTGTGTTAAGATGCTAAATTTATAAGAAACACAACAAGTGTTATGGCCCGCGTCATGCGAACAGAGGTCTTATGCCATAAGCGGCTAGTGTAGCAATGGTCCAGCTTGCGCATCTCGCAGTAGGTCAGGAGATACCTAACGAGACCACAAAACGTGATTTAAAGCAGACAGCGCAGGTCCTGACCAGACAGGGCTGCCCAGTCTGCGCAGACAGGGCATACGCTACGGTAGCCAACGTACCATTAAAACCATTTATGCAGGACGCGGCTTTATGGTGATAAAGAAAACTCATAATAAACAATGTGAGGACACTTTGTACATCACTGCCTATAACTATACAGATAATGTATGACTTTAGATGTGTCGCATATGTATTTCTTTGTATGTCACTGTCTATAACTATGAAGATAACGTATGATTTAAATGTGTTGCATATGTTTTTATATATGTTTCCTGTCTTAAAATAAATTGTGTTGAATAAAATGTGAGGACACAAGTGATCTCCCGCAGTATAATTTGTAGTTACAAACATTTACGTGTGGTTTGAATACACACGCAATTAATAACACACATTCCATGCGGTGAATATGCGACAAACAATTGAAAGAAGTAAACCTTTTTGTTTGATTGAATTATTTCAAACATATTTTACTGACTTAAATTCAAAGTCAGGATATTATGTTTTAGTGTCTCCCATCGACACAATAGCGAATGAATCTCTCAGCTGGTGATTAAAGTTGATAATGTAAAATAAAATGGCGATCGACAACAAAATCAAGGCTGCTCTATAAATGTATCAGTATCCCCTATTTAAAAAGAGCTCGGTCCCCAGCTGAAGCGTGCACGTCACCACCGGGGCGAGAGTCAACCGCAAAAGATTTTCTTGACTCCGAAGAATCGCCAAGCGGAACGGTAATTGTCCGTAGGTGAATAGTGGTTTCACTACATCGTCGGAGGGGGTCGGATAGGGACACTTCTGCGAGCACCTCTGTCAATCAAGCGAATACCGTCATCCCTCGATCCGGACGTCCTCTCCGGCCGACTTCGCTGACTCCCAGAACTTGGAAGGCTCCCCAAACGGAATGGTAATTGCCCGTATGTGGATAGTGGTGTCACTACATCGCCGGAAGATTGACGGGAGCAGCGGATGTGGCAGCGTAGAGGACGGACGGGGCTTACCTTGGGCAGATATTCAGGCCAGTATTTCGAAAAGGTGGCCCTATGAAGATAATGGAAGTGTCCCAGGACGGCGGTATTCAGTTAGCTCAACGTGCTAGGGAAACCGTTCTGGGGTTCGGTCTACGGCTTCTGGCGTCTAGAGAGGTTATTAAAGCGGCGCATCGCGCTTTGAGCGAGAAGAAAGTCTTGTTTTAATTGTCAGTATTGCCTTTGCGGAGTAATATTGTTCTTTAAAGGGCAACCAGACATATATTGTCTTAAATTGTATACCGGTTCACATGAATGTCTAATTGACACCCGCGCAACGGTCTATTTGGATCAAAATTATTTCGTTCGAGAATACCCGAGCAGCCGAGGTAAATAAGACCTTCTTTGGCTCACAATTAAATATATAATATATCTGAAAGATCAGAGTGGAAAGTCTGCACATAATGTAGTCGTGAAGACTCAGCGATAACCTGTAAATAATCTTTTGAATTACACACACACCTTTAAGGCGCAATATGTACTTTTTTTTACGCGTTATCACTTTAAACGCCCTATGGTTTAACAGACAATCCACTTGTTGTGGTTCATTCTTTGTAAGACTCACCTACTTTTCCAACTTAGATATACGTTGAATTTCTTTTTTAAGCTTTGTTATCATAAGTGGAGTTTGTATCCATAATGTATAAGAGATTGTAAATCATGTCATTTTCTTCCTTGATTTCTTTCTTAATCATTGTCACCATCGTAGACAATTAAAAGTAAATTAAATTCGCGTTTGCATGTTTCGTGTCCGTTCCATTGGCCTGCGTTCAAAAGACAAACTTCATGTCCTGTGACTGTAAGTAACATTAGAGAGCAAACAACTGCAATGCATTTAGCGCTTTGATTTGTGGTGTTGTTCTTTCATTAAAACAAACAGAAAGATAGTGTTACTCACGCCAAAAATAGGTGCTTCTGTACTTATATAATATTAATTTATATCAGAATAATTAAGAGAACATTTACAATTGGTAAATTGAGACAGACAGACAGACAGACAGACAGATTTTTTATTCAAGACTTATACAAAGTACATCGTCTATATATATATATATATATATATATATATATACCAATACATAGTGCCAGTTACGCGGTCTCTGTAGTTTTCAGACTGTACTTACGAGGTCAATATAAAAAACGGGGTCTATATACAACCCCGCAATCTAGGCTCCTTTAATTACTATGAGGGGGGTGTAGGGGAGGTAATGCAATCAAATCTCACAATAAGGTCTTAAATCGAAAACCACAATCAGGTCTGAAATTGAAATTGTATATACCTCGCAAATAAGTTCGCTATATATTTCCTTGTATAAGACGTTAAATAAATGACGTATTTATATACAATAATAATAGTAGGTACCCCTATATACCTTAATTCGTGTTTATATCGGATAAAAAAGGGTATGGAGATACATGTATTTAAAGTGGGAACCCCATAACCTATTTCTAAATCAGAGACCCCGTAACTGGCCATATGTGTGAATATATATATATATATATATATATATATATATATATATATATATATATATATATATATATATATATATATATATATACATATATATATATATATATACACAAAATATATGTGCGATTGCATATATATATATATATATATATATATATATATATATATATATATATATATATATATATATATATATATATATATATATCCAATCGCACATATATATTGTCAGGTGATTTTATTTAAAAAAAATAAACAGAAAAAAAATGAGACCAATATTTTGTTTTAAATTTAGTTATAAAGGGCAAATGTATATTGTCATTTATATAAATAGCAGCATAAACGTGACTGTTGAAAAGGATGTTATCCGACCTGTTGTCTTCAGTTGTATCAATTCATAAACGCTGTATCGTAAGATAACGTATGTAAATTGAAACAAATATATAAAACGAAACGGATTTCATATCAACGCGGCTGGTTTCGAAATTGGGCTGGATTGTAAATAAAACTAATTATATACCAAAACACCATAATATTAATATAAACCAAACAAAGAGGCTATCCGGATTATGCGGTAGAAATAAAACGTTTCTCTAGAGCATTGTGTAAATTTAACTGTTGATGCGTATGAATATATGAGAAAGGTCAGTTATTGGTGCATTCTTTTTTGTCAGGAGCAAACAATAACACACAGTGCTTTAAAATATTCTACAAGTGAATGCAATACGTACGAAATATCAACCGATAGATATTTCAAAAGTTACCAATGCTGCCTTTATAATATTAACAAAGAAGCACAAGGTACCAGTATCTTTGTCTCACAATAGCACGTTTTAATATTGCAACTGAAGATTATAAATCAAGAAGTTAAGTAAATGACCATAGTTGGCGCAAGGTTCAAAAACATTATCAATAATAAGCATATACACTTCAACACCGTTATTTCGAACACCGATAATCCGACGTCACCGTTATTTCGAAGTATGTTTCGGTCCCGATTGTGGTTCTTCTTTGTTCAAACAATATCTCTTCCAAATCAACATACTTTTCAGATCAGATTGCTGAAAACAGAAATAACCCTAAAAGTGTATGGAAACAACTGAAACAGCTTGGTTATAAATCTCTTAAATCTGGAAATGAAAATATTGTATTAAATATTGATGGTGAAAACTGTTTCAGCCCTAAGACAGTTGCCTCTCATTTTAACAACTTTTTTACCTCTGTTGCAACAAAGCTTGTTGAAAAGTTACCATCCCCTACCAAATTGTTTGATTTAAACTCCTCTGCCCTGCTAGACTTTAATAGAAAAAGAAATGTTAGTAATAGTACATTTGTCTTCAAGCATGTGTCAGAATCTTTTGTCTTCAAAGAACTTAAAAATCTAAAAACTTCCAAAAGTACTGGTTTAGATGACATTCCTGCCAAATTTGTGAAGGATTCTGCTAGTTTTCTAAAACTACCTGTTACATTTCTTATTAATATGTCTATTTCTGAAAATTGTGTTCCTGATGATATGAAAGAAGCTAGAGTGAAACCATTGTTTAAGACAGGTAGTAATCTTGATGTTGGAAACTATAGACCTGTTAGTATCTTAAGTATGATATCCAAAGTCTTAGAGAGAGCAGTTTATACACAATTGGAGAAATATTTACTAGATAATAATTTATTGTATGAACTCCAGTCTGGGTTTAGAAACTCATATTCTACTGATACCTGTTTAGTCCACTAAATGGATCATATTAGAAATACTAATTCTAAAGGACTCTTTACTGGCATGGTAATGTTAGACCTGCAGAAAGCGTTCGATACAGTGGATCATAATATACTATGTGGTAAATTAAAATTGATGGGTAGGGATAATACTGTTTGGATTATGTCTTACTTATCTGGTAGAAAACAAACTGTATGTGTCAACAACATCTTCTCAGATTTTAACCCTGTGACTTGTGGGGTACCCCAAGGTAGTATTTTGGGACCCCTCCTATTTTTATGCTATGTTAATGACATGTCTATAAGTATTGATCCCGACTGTAAATTGATCCTTTATGCTGACGATAGCGCTATTCTGTATTCACACAATGATCCACATGTTATATCTGAAAAATTAAGCAGGGTCATGGATTCATGTTCAAACTGGTTAGTTGACAATAAATTATCCCTTCATTTGGGGAAGACTGAATGTATTGTATATGGATCAAAGAGAAAGTTAAAACAACTAAAAAAATTAATATTGAATGTAATGAGCATAAAATCGAACCCTCAACTGCTGTTAAATATCTTGGTGTTAGTATTGATAACACATTATCTAGTGAAAACATTGTAAAGAACATTGTTAGCAAAGTAAACTCTCGTCTTAAATTTATGTATAGAAATGCTAAGTCTTTAGATACAAGTACTAGAAAATATTTATGTTCTGCCTTGATTCAGTGCCAAATTTACTATGCTTGTTCCTCTTGGTATCCAAGTTTAAATAAAGGTTTAAAAGACAAATTACAGATATGTCAAAATAAAATTGTCAGATTTATCTATGGACTGGGTCCTAGAGAAAGTATTAATCAATGTAACCTGTCAGATATGTCATTGCTAAATATTGAGAATAGAAATAAACAATTTAGATTGAATCATGTTTTTGAAATTGTTAAAGACAAGTGTTCATCATACTTGAAAGAAAAATTTGTATATGTGAAAGATACCCATTCATATTCAACAAGGGCAAACACATACAATTTTAGAGTGCCCAAATGCTATGGTAAAGGAAATGTTACCTTTTACTACTGTGCAATTAGCGATTGGAATGCTTTGCCAGATACAATAAAGAAAATTGATAATAAACACCAGTTCAAATTAGCTGTTAAGAACCATCTATTGTGCTTAGCTAAAACACTTTAATTGTTCTTTTATAATATGTGTGTACTAGTCATCATGGCAAATATAGTATAGAAACATGATTGTAACAACTTACATGTATACTCAAATTATTAGGGACTTATTGTTCTTATTGTGTAACTTTCTCACAGGATTATATTATAGTAAGTATAACCTAAACTGGACCCCATTGGAAATAAGCTTTCGAGCTTTCATGGGCAATCCTAGGTTTTTACACTATATTGTCCAAGTTATTTCTTTTTACATACTAAGTTTTCCCTAAAGTTGTGAATGTGTTTCTATAATACATCAAATTACTAGTCTGTGTTGAAAATCTGTGATAACAAATATATGTGACATGTTTAACTGGGATAATCAAGCAATATATTATATTCCAGTATAGTCACATTAAATCATATTTTAAGTGTGAGGTAGTTGCTGATATGTTCCCTTCAAATCTAATTTGAGGTGATACGCTTCATTAAGACTATTTTATATTGTTTTACTTTTGTGTTCATTTTCTTTGTCAAATCATATTTTATGGCAGTTTTTATACCATAGGTTTTGATCAGCAGCAATCTCACAAATGCCTTTAGTTAAAATTGTTATGTAATTTTGAAAGATCACTTGTATATTATCTGTTTTAAAACCTGAATAAAAATCAATCAATCAAATTTTCATTGTTAAAGGGATCTTTTCACGCTTTGGTAAATTGACAAAATTGAAAAAAGTTGTTTCAGATTCGCACATTTTCGTTTTAGTTATGATATTTGTGAGGAAACAGTAATACTGAACATTTACCATGGTCTAATATAGCCATTATATGCATCTTTTGACAATTTTAAAACTTAAAAATTATAAAGCGTTGCAACGCGAAACGATTGAATAATTTGGAGAGTTCTGTTTTTGTCGTTAAATTTTGTGAAACTACGAAGATTGCTTATATAAGGTATAAAATACGTCCAATATGTGTACACGGCGGAATAGCTCAGTAGGCTAAAGCCTTTTTACTTCAGGACTCTGGCAGGACTCCAGGGGTCACTGGTTCGAAACCTGGTCCGGGCAATGTTCTTTTCCTTTTTTAATTTTATTCTTGATTTTTTACTGGCGCTTTTACGATCCAATGTTTACATTTATCGATAAAAAGCATTTAATGAATAAGTTAAAAAATGCCAAAATCTGTGAAAAGGCCCCTTTAATCAGAACTTCGTTAAACCAAAGAAATCGTTAATTCGAATAGATTCTGTCGGTCCCAACACTATAATTCGCACCTTATTATCAATCTTTAATCCGAAGTCAAAACTGCAAAACACTGAGCGCAATTTTACACCTATGTCGTATGCGCGTTGCGCGTCAAAAGCCGATAATTACACCTTTGTCGTCTGCGCGTAGCATGTTAATTTTATAATCTGGTTAAAAGCCGACGACGAGGCCGACAACACAAGAATGAAAATGATATCTAATTAACGTGTGACCACATGCATTAACGACGTAAGGTTGTTCTGCGGGCGAAACACGGGCGGAAGTGAGTTCTTTAATGTCATTGACAAATTGGAGAAATATGTTACACGCGTCCAGTTTAGTGCTGCTAAGGCCGGTGTTCAGGGAGACATCGCGTCTTATTTAAAAAAAAGTTAATGCATTTCCGAAAATGTATTCATATGTATTTACTTGTATGATGTGCTACTCATGATATTTTATATGTTCTGTAATTAGAGAAAAATAAAAAGACGAAAAAGAAGCGTTTTATTCCTCCGTTTGTTACAAGTACAAATCTATTGCTATCTGACTAGTTTGCGTTTTACGTTAAACAATTATTAAAAGTACAGTGTGGCCGAAGCATGTGAATTCCACAACGTTTTATTTTTTACAGAATCGAAGAAGTCGTCTGCCAACTGTTTATTTCGAATTATCGTTAATCCGAAGGTTTTTTTAACGGTCCCGACGACTTCGAAATAACGGCGTTGAAGTGTACATGTTAATTAAACATCAAATCTCTATATATTTATTAGTGAATCACATCTGTATGGCAAGAACGCAATACTTACTGAAACTAATTCCATCCACTACTTCGAAATACAATAAATACGAACAAATGGTGCACACAGCAGAGAACCTTAAAGCGTCCATTTTCTTTAAATAAAACACGGGAATGATTCAACCGAAAATTAAGCGACTTTCCACTATGACATCAATTGTTATCAGTAGTCACCTTACCTAAAACTTAACATTATATGGTCGTGCTAAAGATAAACTATTGATAAAGCTTGACCTGCCATTTCGAAATGAGTGTTACGTTATCATTGGCATGCGTTCTTAATGTAAACAAAGTGGTCGAAAATAGGCTACGCTCCAAATAAGGGAATCGTACGATAATTAAAAAATCGACCCGTCCTGAGGCTCGAAAACGCTTGTTAAAAAAAGTTTGGATTTACACTATTTTGCTTAAATATTAATAAAAAAGTTTTACAAGCGCTTTATTATTTGTCCTTTTGGTCCGATGTAGATTTATTAGTATCAATAACTAACCATATGGCAGGCAACGCGTATGCCTGAGTAACTAAATGCGATATTACTCAAGCGCGTACACAGTTTATAATCTAGTAAAGCGATCCGTTAATGATATCTTAATTATTGCGATATGGTTCAAGCGCGAACACATTTAAAAGTATAGTCAAACAATTAGTAAATGATGCCCAACTTATTGCGATACTGTTCAAGCGCGAACGCATTCTATAGTCTAGTTAAGCGATCAGTAAATCATGTTTAACTAGATGCGATTTTGTCTAAACGCGTACTCAGTAGAAGGTCGATTTAAGCGATCAGTAAATAATGTATAACTAAATACGATATTGCTCAAGCGCTTAAAAACGGCTGAAAAAGTGATTTTGAAGGTCGTCTACAAAGTATTTTGAACAGCAATATATGTACAAATTATTTGTTAAACAATTATCATACTACAGGTCTTTGTACAATACATTCCAGACTGCAAGTAAGTATGTATACGAAGTTAATATTTGCTGCTTCTTTATGATTATTATGCTATCTTTCCGAAAAAATCAACAACAAAATACAAAGGGTAAATGTACACATTCAGTGCGATTATCGCAGTTGGTAAGGTTCTTTGATGTAAACATATTTTAAGGTCTGATATCGTTTTCTCTGTACATAAAATGCAATCGAAGATAACATGGGAACATATATGTCACGTTTGGTTTCATGTTATCTATTATACCATCAACTGACAATAATAAAGTGTCGAAAATATAAACAACTTTTGTTTCCTAAAGAAGCTTTACCATGACTTACCTAAAGTTTGTTTCAACAAAGATTTAAAGTCATGTTTAAATGCATTAGTAAATATATCAACCGCGTCGTGCGAAAATGGGTATTAGAGAATGTCCGAACAGTGAAGCTCAAGATATGTCTCTGTATCCATAGGCTATGATAAGAAATAGCATGTCCGCTAAAGAGACCGCGACGCCATGCGTATTTTTATAGCTGACATGATTGCTCCTGACAAAACCGTTCAAATGCTCACTCTGTTCTGAATATTGTATTATATACATTTTTACACGACGCGACTTTGTAATACCTTACACATTTACACTTAAAACACAAGCGTACCACACTTTGTCGATACTGCGCACATGTATTTAAACAGAACCGTGTCTCTATACCCATTATTGCATAAACTTTATCTATAATGCCCTCTGGCGGGGTGCAGAAACTTGGCAAAGCAGGGCTTGAACGGGAGAAATCGTGTATTAACAAGGCGATTCACGCGCCGTTCAAGCCCTGTTATGTGTTTTTCATATCCATAATCTGGTCCACGCGCAGTTACTTCCCTTCTCCAGCCTTCGACGACTTTCCAAGCATTAATGGGGAACTGAATAAGCACCAGTTTCCTCATGCATGCAGGGATAATGGCAATGACTATTTCAATCAACTTTTTAAATTATACCATCTGCACTCTCTTGACAACAGCTTTATTTTATTGGCAACGTCAATGAAGTTAAGGTTATTTACTCATTACTTTCAAAGACTATGCTGTAAATGTAAGTGTTTATGTACCTTCAACTTCCTGTTTTAAATTCCAAAATAATTCCTCATTTCTTACTTTGCGCAGCTGCATGTCAACTTTGCATTAATCCACTGTTTAAACACATTTTAAATCGAAAACTGTCTATCCGAAGGTAAAAGCCTCGTCATTTCGGATGATGACCGAGCGAGGCATATGTAAAACACAACCTTGAACTGTATTGAAATAATCGAATTATTTTGTCGATGTCGAATGAACAAGAGATATTGTTTTCAATGTTATTTTAATTTATTTTGGTATGTGTGATTTGTTTATGCAATAATAGCAAAAATACACATTTTTTCGGACATGATCATCTGCGGGCGCTCTCAAAATCCGGTCCTGCAACGGATTTTTCGAGCGCCCGCAGATGATCATGCCCTCGACACCGTGTATTATCCCTATATAAAGCGAGATTATACGTTTTGTCAAATATATATGAATTTATACAAAATAAGTAAAAAAACTTATATATATATATATATTTCAGTATTAATTAAAATAAATGTTAAGAAGAACATGTGTCGAAAAATGCGGAATAAGCCAGATATTTAATTCTGAAATTGAAAACGGCTGTACAGCCGAATTCGCTAGCATGTATACCATACATGTACGATGTGAATCTAAACTTAGTTTAACGATTTATTTGAATTTCTGCAACGATATCTATTCGTACGACACACGAACACTAACTCCGAGCCTGATACAAAGACGAATGCTTCGGTTATTGAAGGAAAATATGTACGTCACAATCGGCTCGTGCGCTATTTTGTCTTTGTTGCATTTTATTAAAATCGGCTTTAATGTATATTTTTTTTCTTGCCTATTTTGTTTAATAGTAACATATTTTATCAATATATTACAATTAAACACATATAAAACATCGTATATACTCGCTTTAAGTACAGGTTTATCCTCGAGGTCATATGACACACGAAGAATACCAAAGTTGCAATGTTCTCCAGGCAAAAACAAATAATGCATCAAAGAAATATTATTTGCCAAAATATCAAAAGAAAGATTTAAAATTTAACGCTCAATCAAATGTTTGCTTTAATGATAGAGCAGTTTAGTAAAAACGTTGTGTAATGGTAACATTTATAAATGTCGACATGTGAAAAGTAATTTAAAAGGGTAAGCGGTAACAATATAATCCTCACTTTAATGTATTATCGATTTAAAATTGTATACATGTCCACTTATATTGAACAGTTTCATATTGTTTATCTAACATTATCGTACAGAGCAGAACAGTTACCAAGTTGTATCAACTTAACCCTTTGAGTGCTGAAACCGGATTTTGAAGGTTTTTGCAAACAGTTTGGATCCAGATGAGACGCCACAAAACGTGGCGTCACATCAGGATCGAAACTGTTTGCTATTCTGATAGCATTCTTTGAAAAATAATCGAAGAAAATGCTAATTTTAGAAATTCAGCAGACGACATTTTAGCAGACGACAAATTACCCAGCATGCAAAGAGTTGTCCAAGTTGTATCAACTTAATCCATACTATACCTTACTCTGACTGCTCTTGCAAAGTACAGAACATAAAAACTCGAATTGCGCATACAGCTAAAACCTCTGACGCGTCCATTTTGTGCAGAGAAAAAAAACAAGTATGATTCAACGGTGCATGGGGGACTATTAAGCATTGCATTTAATGTTGTCAGTAGTCACCTGGCCTTACTCAGTCCTTCTATATTAGTGTCAGTTGTTTAATACGTACACTACGTTATATGTAAAGTGCATCAGTGACGACAGAAGTGCACTACTTACGAATTTGTATCAATTCATAAATCAATGGAGAGTCACTTTTAAGTGGCCTGATAGTTAAAGGAATTATGTGTGCTTTTCTTCGCTGAAAACGGGTATTAAGTATTATTTATAAAGTACGATTATTCCTTGTTTAACCCTCGCCTTATGCCAGAGAATTGAATGCGGGTATTCATCAACTCGTTCTTACACATTCGATTGAAGAATGGAATACGAGTTCACAATAAGGTAATATAGTTGAAACCAATGCTTTTCATTGCACAAAACACTGACAAATTTGTATAACGAGAATGATTGTAAAAAGCAACGTTAATTAGCAAATACGAAGCTACATAAAAGCACAAAAACATAATACATTATAATCGGGAAAATATTATTTCATACTTATAAGATATACGATTGTTACAATAATATTAACATGAATGGTTGTAAATCTACAGTGTCTGATATAACGACATAATTTAATATGAATTTCAGTGTCTATGTATATGTAAAATTTATTGAGAAGTGAGGTCTATTTAGAACATTAACTGTTATGAATTGATCTATTGTGCGCACTTAATAGTATCAACATTTATAAAAGTATACGTAATGAATCCTTAATTTATACAGTCTTATAACGAAGTTATATTTTCGAACGACTAGAAAGCACCAAACAACTGTTGCTTTATAAGCCATAGACACTTTTATATTACTTAACCCTTTGCATGCTGGGAAATTTGTCGTCTGCTAAAATGTCGTCTGCTGAATTTCTAAAATAAGCATTTTCTTCATTTTTTTTCAAAGAATACTATCAGAATAGCAAACAGTTTGGATCCAGATGAGACGCCACGTTCTGTGGCGTCTCATCTGGATCCAAACTGTTTGCAAAGGCCTTTAAAATTCAGCTCCAGCGCTTTAAGGGTTAATACAATTTGTTCCGTTATAATTTAATGCTATTATTAACATAACGTCCATGTATGTAGTTTGCCAAACGCTGTTAGTAATATTGTACGGTAAGTAATATTGTCATGCATAATTCAATTTCATACCATTGCTTATATATAGTTATATTTCGATTTACTTTTCGGCGAATGTATGTTGTGCTCATATGTGCTTAAACCATAGCTTGTGTTTTATGATTTAACAACAATCCTTTAAAAAGCAGGATAATTGGCACATCGAGGAATTTGTTGGATTTTTGTCCATACAGTTAATTAACCCGGGTAGATTTTCGCAAAACTTCAAATGGTAAATTGTAAGTTTATGTTTACTTCCCTGTCAAATAAGATCTAGCGTTCTATTGGAAATATGTTGTTATATGCACTGTTTACTAGAGTTGCGACACCTTAAGGGTTTCGCGGGATGGAATGAGTGGAGAGTTCAAATCAAATTGAAAATCGATTATTTCAAAATAAAAAATTGGTACGAAAAAATATGTGGGCAGTGGGTACGAAAAAAAAATAATTTGGGTACGAAAACAAATTTGAGTACGAAAAAAAAAAGGGTACGAACAAAATAAAGGTACGAAAAACTATTTGGGTACGAAAAAAATGGGTACGAATAAAAAATTAGGTACGAACAAATTTGTGTACGTAAAAAATTTGAGTACGACATATGGGTACGAAAAAATTTGGGTATGAACAAATTTGTGTACGAAGAAATAATGGGTACGAACATAATATGGGCAGGAAAAAAAACTAATTTGGTTACGAAAACAAATTAGAGTACGAAAAAATAAAGGAAACAAACAAATTAGGGTACGAAAATTTTTTGGGTACGAAAAAAATTTGTACAAATAAAAATTTGGGTACGAAACAAATTTGGGTACTAAAAAAATGGGTACGATTTTTTTTATTTGGGTACGAAAAAAATGGGTATGAAAAAAAAATTGGGTACGAACAAATTTGGGTACGAAAAAGATTGGTACGGAAAAAAAAATGGGTACGAACAAATTTTGGTACGAAAAACATACGGGTACGAAAAAAATGGGTACGAAAAAAAAATTGGGTACGAAAACAATTGGGAACAAAAAACATTTGGGTACGAAATAATGGGTACGAAAAAAAAAATCGTTACGAAAAAAAATTGGTACGAACAAAAATTTAGGTACGAAAAAAATGGGTACGAAAAAAATTGGGCACGAAAAAAAAGGGGTACGAAAAAAATTGGGTACGAAAAATTTGGATACGAAAAACATTTGGGTACGAAACTAATGGGTACGAATTTTTTTTTAGGTACGAACAAATTTGGGTACGAAAAACATTTGGGTACGACAAAAATGATTACGAAAATCGAAAAATTGGGGTATGAAAAATCTAATTTGAATTGTCTAGCCCGTGAATTGTCTCCTGGGGGTGAATTGTCTTGGGGTTGCTATTAAGGCTACATGTACTTCCGGCCAAGCCACGTGTTTATAGCGATTGCGCACTAAAAAACACCACTTTTTCGTGATTTTATTCAAAAATTAGATTTTTCCCAGTAATAACGAATACGCCAACAGGTAGATCGCGTTATATGTACAGTTAATGGAAAATTTCATAGGGCCATACATTGTAACTCTGTGAAAAATCATCAGAACCGGCTGATAATATGCATGTCTCCTCTTGGTAGTGAAGCTTCCCATTAAGTTAAATTGAATTCCAGTCATTAGTTGCTGAGAAATAGCCCGACAAAAATTATGCACGGACGGACAGACGAAGCGGCGACTATATGCTACCCCCTTAAAAAATTTGGGGAGAGCATAATAAAAAAGTTGTGGCAATTTAAAGGTGGTACGCAAACTTTAAAATAGATTTATCAATTATATGCTTATTCTTAGTGAAAAAAAGGCCATAATTGTTACAAAATGCTTGATACAGTTATCTGCTTTTGTTTATACATTGGGGTCATGTTGGTTAAGAAGCAAAATACATGTATGAAAGCAATATGTCAATGGACATAGGAAATATATTCGAGGTGGTACGCAAACATTCCAATGCGCGCACCTACGCCGGGGTGAGTAGGATAGCTACACTATATATATTTCATATATAATAGTCGAGCTAAAAAGTAAATATACTATAAACAACAAGCTTACCTCAATCACAATTTTAATGCAATGCAGTTAAACAATAAAGTTACAATGATATGCCAGGGATTGAAACTAACTTTTTACTATTGTGGGCAACCATCTTTAGTATTTTGGTTGCCCAGATAAAGAATAACGAGCCCAGAAATATGAACATGTGAATATTATTATACATTTTTTAAATAAAATAATAGATAATTATATACATTTGCTGACAATACACATGTTCAATGCATGATGTATTATTATGAGCCTGAATTGAATCATGTCCTATTCCTATATAATGAATGTTATTTAACTAGTATTGATCCATGGTGATCAATTGTTTTTCAATTTTTATTGCACTGAATTGTTTTAAGATTTAAAAAAAAACAAGTTTACCAACTTTTGAAATTGAGTTGCCCAGGCCAAAATCTACTTGCCCCGGGCTCATGGGAAACCACTTATTTCCATCCCTGTATGCTCTTCATTTTCTGTTCTTCCATCCCATTCTCAAAATTAATTTTAAAGCACAATATTTTTTAATAACATTTGTATGAATTACTAACCATTATCACCCAAAACACAATTTTACAACGCTGTAATCGTGTCGTAGAGATTTAGTTTACTATTATCAGTGTTCTCTTTAAATACCGGCAGCCAGCGATTCTGCCCGTTACATTTACTCTTACATTTACATGACGGCTTTTTTTCCCAAATATATCAAGTAAATGTCATAAATGCTTTTGTTTTACTGCATAGTTGCCGGCCATATAACTGGTACTCAATTTTCTGGAAAACACTGAATTATGCATGAAAAACACACAATACTTAAAATCTTAGATTCGTTTTTAAAATAAATTGACACTTATAGCTTGTCGCCATTAAAATCCAAAGATTCAAATAATTTTCCACGAGGTACGTCAACAATTGCGTAATCAAATGAATGAAAAATAAAAGTAAACAAAGCCGGATTTTACATAAATTCCAGTTTGATAAACACAACAAGGTAAAGGTACCTTGTAGTCGGTGAGATATAATAATAATACAGTTAGTAAGGCTCGTACCCTGGGTACGGTAAATATACTAAAACGTACCCGGGAATTTTAACACTAAATCTGTTGTTGTCGGGTATTTTGTAAAAATTAATTATGTTTACATTTATGTCAATTTTCTGTTCAATGGCATTTATATTATCAAAACTCATTGTTAAAATCAATGATGTGATTTAATTTTAAATCTTAAATTGTTTAAAGTCGCGTCATTGTATGACGTCGTCAAGTATAATATTTTCCGCGACATCGCACGCTCACTTTTTACCGTCATAGATTTTTTTAAAGAAACATTATTTGGTTTGCAAGGTCCGTTAAATGGGGAATGGTTAAATGGTATTTATATTATGTTTTAACAATTAATTCATGCTGTGTAATAAATATTGAATAAGATATTTCGATATTGATTGAACATGTTTCAAATTGTTATTTATGAAACCTCTTATTCTAATGAGTGTATGCTATTATATTATACTTTGAAAAGCATATCTGTTGTACTATAATCTTATTATTCATTTTTTATTGTTAATTTCATTTATTGTAGAGAATCGTCAATGTTACATCTAGTTGCCAATGCTTGTCGTTAGTGTTAGTTTTCTATGCTTGTTATCATTGTTGTCAATTTTAGTCGTCAATCCTTATCGTCATTATACATGAAGGAAATAAAAGCAGAAACAGAGACGTATTCTTGATTACTTGATTATTCCTACGGCGTCCTCTCAACACTCATACTAAAAAGCATGTTGATGCAGATTTTTTAAAAGAGAAGTTTCTTTAAGGTAAACAATATTGTTTTACGTTAATCGGTAGCATGTTTAACAATATCGGGTTTTGGGCGGATATACAACTCGGATACAATCTAATATTTGCGGGTATGTTTAAGTTTATTTACCGTACCCGGGGTACATGTAAGTAAAGTTAAGAGTACCCGGGGTACATGTACTGGTAAGTAGTACCCGAGCCGAGAATGACCAATCGAGCCTTAGTAAGTGAGTGATGGTGTATGGGATAACATGCACTGAGGGTGTATATTTTTCATGAACAAGTCAATTGAAGGTGTTAGAGATGCATTGATCCATAAGATTAAAAAGGGTAATTAACCACGGGCTTATTAAAATTAAAATGATGACATTACATTGTACCAGCTGTTTATTGTTGCAATATTTTAAATAATGTAAACAACTTACCTTGTATTAAGTTGGCACATTGTTGTCAGGTGTAGAAACTTTTTATACTTATTTCTCTTAAGTTGCACTGGCTGAACCAAAAGAATTATGTAGTCGTTTCTAAATAATCACGAAACAACCTACTAATGCATATATGCTTGCCAGTTACTGAGTTTGTGCATTTCCATTCATTATAGTATCGGCCTTGGCAAACAGCGTAGAATCAGATGAGACGCTGTGTGGTGTCTGCTATTTCGTTACGCTGAAGATTTCCATATCGGATTATCCGCGGGTGTTTTTATGTCAAATGTTATGGTTTTTCAATAGATCGTATACTTATCGTCAAAACAGCGAATTAGCGTTCACTTTATATCATTTCTGATGATCTTATTTTGTAAATATTTTCTGAGTGTTAATTCCTACGTTGCTATGTCGTCAGCCATTTTGACGGTTGCTTTGTTTACTTTCGGTTTCCACTATAAACGAAATTAATTGATTTGCTGCTCGCGATTATTTATTGATTAAATAATAAATTATTAAACCCTAATAATATAATTGTCTCAATATCATTTATATTCAAGATATTATCGGATAAATAGAATACCATTCTAATACCAGTGTGTACTTACATTTATCTCGGAAAGCCTAGCCGTGTAAACCTCTCTTCAACTCGTCGCACACAATACGTTGAATAACACATAGATTTATGTCATGTTTATTAAAAAACCACACTGTGCACAAAAGACATGCATGTGTACTTCCGATTGATATTCAAACACAATTATTACGTCTTTGTTTATCGATTAAACGCCTAACTTTATATTAAATTAATAACGCGTAACGTCAGTTTCTTTGTTTCGTAGCAAGATGGAAGCTAGCCTAAGCGCCTTTCATGACGTCATGCGCGCGTGCTCTTTCCCATAAAAATATTTAAACGCAAAATACTCGAAAACTTGATTTTTCCCAGGTATAACGCCTACGCCAACAGGTAGATCGCATTCTTGTCCATATACATGTCAAATTTCAGCAAACGTGCTCGGCCAGTATTCAAGCGCCACAAATCGCGACTATATGCGCCAGCTTAACGAAACTTAGCCCCCTTTATCATTCGTTCGAATGAACGTCATCAATGATGACGTCCAATACATCACTCATTCCATATTTGGGCCGATTGTTTGTATTCGTTCCTTCATATCTAGCCGTATATTAATTTCGTTGTACTAAAACAGAGCGTAAGAATGTTTTAAATTTCAACGAATGTTTCGCTTTCCGTAAAAAGAACATGATATGGTTAAAAATTAAGGCCGTGTTCTGCATTGTAGAGGTGTATGAATTGTTGAGAAGATACGGCGTTATTTTTAAGACAGTTCCGTCACTGATGAAATGCAGGAAAAAAACGTTTCAATTTTTAAAATTAGAACGTTGTTAGTATTCAAAATGAAATTATTTAATCTATACGGGTTAAAACGAATGTTTAGTTGATTTATGTAGCATACGAAACACATTTCACTGTCGGGTTAATCTTCGTCGAACGGCACAACGTTGTGGTTGGCGCAATTGAATGACGTTATTTACGAGTGAACGATATGTATACCGCGTATACGCCATGAACACCTTACATTCGCCCTGGCATGACATCCTGTGCATGAAAGCGTAGATCATGCATATTTATTTTTATATTCGTTACTCTACAGTCTACAACCTATTTTACCCATACTGCATATTGGGCGTGCATATTACGGGTAATATTTCATATCTTTAAATCAATAGATAACAAGTCATTATAGGAGTTATCTGTTTGTATTTCCCGTTGGAATAGTTTAATCGATCGAATAAGAAAAAAAAAGCATTTGAGGAACTCGTAAATCAACTACATGTCAAGAATGCGTATCCACTGTTGTCATTCTACATGTATATGTGGTATTCATATTTATACAGCCGTCTTAATATGTTTATGCACGCTATGATTTTCATCTTGGCATTCGTGTTATATCGGTTTAGGAGCCCACGCAGAGTCATACGGGGGCGGCGAATGGTCATTAAATGTCGTTGCTTGCGGAGCACTTGCTGCTCTTTGGTGCATATATATGCCGTAAAGCTCGTGTAATAACCCTTGGTTCAACTGCCCGGGTTGTGCATTTGATGAATAAACAACTTGCATCGGAGGTGCTGAAGGTCGGGCTTGCTACAATGGATACGGTACCAAAAATATTACATAATGTTTATATGCTGTCTGTAAAACAAAATAAAACATATCAATGGTATAATATATTATCAAGTACTTTAGAGATAGAATACATGTAATAATATACCTTAACAATTTGTATTATAAGCTTTTAATTTATGCAAATTTGAAACTCGAACTTTGTAACAAAGGAAAAATCCATTCCTACTTATGAATGAATGTATACTTTGAAAATTGGGAAGGTATTTTCAAATATTAACCTGTGCGGGCGTTCGGATGTGTTTTCTTCTCCAACAGATAATCAGTATGCTGACAACGATGGTGACGATAACACCGACTGCAACGCCTACACCTATACCCACACCATCTACACCGGTGCCTTTGTGAGACTCGGGTGTGTGGTCTGAATTGCTACTGTCGGTCAAACACCCGGAGTTGTCGCCGCAAGAATTGTAGCCATTGCATTTCAAAGCCGCATTGATGCATCGCCCGTTGTCACATACGTGACCATAGCTTGGACACGAATCTACTGAAAGAGATTGTGTTATAAGATGTTGCTATGAACGTAGTTTGCAATCAATGAAGAAGAATAATAAAAAAAAACTGAAATTGACAATGAGTACGGGATTAGACTTAGTTCATGTGTGTATGACAGTGTATAGTATTATAACAAAGTCAGATGCTTGTTTCACAGAATTCAGTTTAAAATCATTTCAACAATACACTTGGTCCAACATGCGAACCGACCTATGCGTATGCTACCTGGCAATGTCTCTACATTTTATAATAAGAAGGAAAAACCCTATCGTACCGTATGAATTGCAAAGAATGTATCACACACTGAATGTCAAAACGTTCACGTACGAGTTTATTGTATGTTATTTCTGCATGATAAGCATGTTTTCAATTTCGAATTTGATATAAAAAAAAGTGTGTGTTCGGCATCAGCTCGAGTCCGTGAAATTAAGTGACGTTCAAATCATTGGTGGCTACATAGAAACACATGGTTTCAATTTGGAAATAGAAATAGATTCATGGTATGTGTGTAGAGTTGATAAAACAGAACTTAACTCAACAGCCGTTGTTTAAAAGAAAATGAAATGTTCCGGATAGAGAACAAAATGTATTATTATAGTTTTTTTCTATACTGTTATTGCCATTGTCACAGCATTTGGTGTAATAATAACGATGAAAAGACGAATAATGGAATAAATCAAACTGTTCTTTACATGCGTTTTTGGTGTGTATTTTATCTTGATATCACCCTTGGTTGTGTAGACCTCGCTCGTATAAACGTAACCACATAGATCTCTGTCTAAGCCTGAAAAGACATAAAAAGGGAACACAATAATCCAATCTGTCCAGGTATTAAACCAACTGTTCACTCGTGTTCATTTAAACATTTAAGTGTACATACGCAGCCCTTATTCTGGCAAATTATGTATAATCAATTTCATTATGATAATATTATATTCTTACACATTATAATATCCTTGAAGGTGGAAACTTTAAATTTATGATAACATTCCCTAAACGTCAAAATACAAGCTCGATTCTTTTATTTGTTAAAGTTGCTGTGGATTTGAGTATTGCATTAATTGTAGTAAATCTCGTTATTGCTAAAGTTTGACAATATAATTTGCACATTGTACCGTTTGGTGGTCGTCCATATATATTTCTTATACTGACACTCCCTAAGTTGCAGCTCACTGCAAAATTCTCGAAGTATAACATTTTCCATGGAAATGTGCTGGTTGTTGCTATGGTAACCTCACAGTCCCGGCTGCCCAAGAAATACAGCAACAGCTGGTGTTCACCGTACGCATTGATGCGAGACCCACAGTCATCCGTCATCTGTTCTGTAATAAAAGCACAAAGGTAATGTATTTGTTCCAGCAATATCACAATGTAATCTATATCAAACAAGACACTACATGACAAACAAATACAAAATCACAAAACACATATCTAGCTCGATTGAAAGTGACCCTTACACTGATGTCATCACAGTGGATAGTCGATGCAAAGAATTGTTAGGAAATTAACACAGTATCCATTATAAGCATATACATGTTAATTTAAAATTAAATCTCTATGTCCGCGTTCCTAATGTATACAATTTGTGAATCACGCGTATATCATGACCGCAATACTTACTGTAAATAATTCCATCCACTCTAACCAATACATACGAACAAATGATGCACAAAGCAGACAACCTTAACGCGTCCATTTTCTTTAAACCAAAAACGGATATGATTCAACAGTAAATAAAGCAGCTTTTCACTATGACATCAATCGTTATCAGTAGACCTTACCTTCTATGGTCGTGCAAAAGATAAGCTATTGATAAACATGTACCTGCCAATTCGAAATGAGTGTTATATTCAAACGTTATCAATACAATTTTCATTTTGCGCGTCTGGGAGTATATGCGGTCAGTGTTACAAATAATAAATACACAAGGTATTGCAGCCTGATTGTTAACTTTAATGTATGTGTTTTAGTTTGTTGTTTACATGCTCTAGTCTTAAAGGTACCGTCAACCACGACTGATGAAAGAAGAAAAGTTCTAAAATACCGTTGTTTCTTACAATTATTATTTGATATTGATTAAAATATCACGACTGGTATATTACATTACTTGAAAAAAGTTGTAAAGTTTTCATATTTTCGGTAATAACTGTTACTTTACTGGGTACCGGTACCTGGTAACTACCAGTTACCGCCAGTAGATTGATCACCATTGATCGTAACGTGGAAAATCCAAGAATGCAAATTATGCATGCGTAGTGAATTGTATATATTGTATATATAAAATGATCAATCTGCTTGCGTTATGTATAGTGTGAATATCGTTATGTCAACTATTTTCGCGATGTACTTTCGATTTCACATCGCGAAATTGTATAATCGAATTTTCTGAAAATATGAACTTTTTTCAAATAATATAATATACCAGTCGCGATATTGTAATCATTATAAACTATTAATTGTAAAAAAAGTATTTAGGAACTTTTCTTTTTTCGTCATTCGTGGTTGACGGTACCTTTAAATAGTATTTCTTCAATAGGCGTGTAAAAGGGAACAATGTTTTAACCCAATGCGTTATGTTAGTTGGTTCAACCTTGTTTTAATACAGCCCATTCTTAAAGGAACCTTTTCACGTTTGGTAAATTGACAAAATAAAAAAAATGTTTCCGATTCGCACATTTTCGTTGTAATTATTAAATTACGGAGGAAACAGTTATACTGAACATTTACCATGCTCTAAACTATCCAGTATATGCATTTTTTACGATTTAAAAACCTAAAAATCATAAAGCGTTTCAAGGCGAAATAATTTAGAGAGCGCTGTTGTTGTCGTTATATTTTGTGACACAACGAGGATTTCAATTATGAAATATAAAATACTGCAATCATAGCTTGAGCACGGATGGCCGATTGGCCTTAGACTTTTACTCCAATGGTCAGTGTTTCGAGCCCAGTTGAGGGTTAGCTACTTTTTTTCTTTCTTTAATTGCATTATTGTGTTATACTAGAGCCTTTTCGATCCAATGTTTACATTAATCATTATAAAGCATTTAATGACAAACTTCAATAGGTTCCAAATCTGTGAAAAGGTCCTTTTAAGGTTCATGAAATGAAAGTGATTAAATCAACACAATCAATAACAATTATATAATCACTTTGCCTCCAGTGTGACATGTTTTACTAAAAAAGGACAATGGTCACAAAAATCCATAATCGGATAAACATTTTCGAAAAGAAGTAAGTGTAATGAAGTATGTTATCTGTGAAAGTTTATATGCTGTTAAAACTGTGTGTGTTTTCATAAATATGTCAACTCTCCGGACGAATTTCTGAGTTGTTTAGACAATAGCTTTCTAATCCAAAGATAAGTGGTTTGAACTTGTGTCTTCTTTCAATTTATTGTATTCTTACCCTTTTTAATAATGGAACAAAACAATCATCAAATTACCGTGTATCGAGCGAAAAAGCAAACAAGTGAAAGAATTTCTGAATTAATGCTAACAATGTCGCAATAAACGATTTACCTTTAGAGATTTATTTATCGCCCGTACATTTAAGGTCGAAATTGTCTAGCGTGTTTAACCACGCAAAACCGATGGTCCCATACCCATCCGTAAAAAACATACACTACGCGCTTTGTTTCCTGGTATCGATACATCACCTCCGAAAAGAGAGAGTACTCGATTGCAATTGGAATTAGGCCAACCAAACATCGAACATTCGATTCACTGAATATATTTATACAGACTGAAACGGGAATTCTAATTTGTATAACTTCTTTTCACAATTTAGCAAGGTTTTGTTTTATCGGTCAATCTTCTCTTGGGAAACATTGACACCTTAAATTGCTCAAGAATTGCAAAAAAAACAACACAAAGGTGGTCCGTGTACATACCGTCTTTTCGCTTTTTGTTTTGCATTCGACAATACGAAACACGAAAATAAACGCATATTAGTTCATATTCCGATTTTCTTATAACCGAAACAAATACAAAAAACAAAGAACAAATCGACTTATTTATATCGTTTTTCGTTTTACTAATTACAAAACAAAAACACGAAACGTGTATGACTATTCCTATTTCGTTTCAATTTAAATTTAAAAAAAATCAATATTTGAAAATTGAAACAAAGCGCCTGCTCTAATTTATCGTTCTTGATTTGATAAAACGATACACGGAAAACGGAAAACGAGGGGCGCTGCGCAGCTTTATTTGGATGATAACTCATGATTAATCTTAGTGCGTGCGCAGTTTCCTCCCTTTGAAACTATTATTTTGAATAATTAAATGTTCACTATTACATGTATTATAGAGGAAGAATAGACGAGTCTTGGCACAGCTCTTTTTGGCTAGTCTAATGGAATAATGAATAGATCAACAGTAAAGTTATATACCAATATACATGCCTGCTTTTGTTCCAAGTCATTGGATTTGATTTAATGTATTACATGCATTACAATAATCATTCACAATAAAATATCTTTGTTCGGCGTAGCCTTTCTCTTCAAGTAATAAACAAAAATCGAATTATTTACTACACTGTATTCATATCTGTTCAAGAAATGAAATAAAAAAATCCACATTATTGCTAAACATACACACATGTACATTCAATTAGTATGGTGAATTATTCCTAAGAGCATGCACGGCCTCATAAAGCCCTGTCATGGCACGTCGTGTGCCGTCCTGGCTCATACACTTCGGGTAACTCGTACCAGGTGGCCATGCAGTTCTTGCATCCAACCAGTGATTTGCAACAAGTTGCAAATGTAGGCTGCGACACTGGTCCTGAATGTATTCATTTATGTTGTTATAAAGCTATCGGTTCACGCATTGGGTTCTTTTTAAATGTTATCAGCATGATTATATTTGGTGCTCCCTTTATAGAATAAAGAACATTTGCTTATAACAATTATAAAATTATTTGAAACTCTTTGCGAGAACACATCATTCAAATAACAGAAAAATCAACGCTAAGTATAGTACATTATGTCAATGGATTTTATTTTATAAGTTACAACTCTGACGTTGTTACAAATGTATTTATTTATTTTTAATAACGTTTTTGTTTGGTGTACATATTTTGTCCAATTTTTGAAGGACTGTTAAAATGAACTGGATGTGTATAAAACAAATAAAATAATACACTTTTCGACTAATAAATGTACTTTAACAGATAATGCAAGCGAACGCTTGATGGCACGCTCCTCATATATATCATTGACTCAGCAAGTCATACACGTATTGTTAAAAATGTAAACACTTTTCTATAATGGCATTCGAGTTTCATTATAGGAGACAACCAAGGTCTTAAACGGAACATTTCAACGAGTGCAAGTAGATTCTATAGGCGTGACTCATGATATTCGCCTGCTTTAAGTAACGTAAATGAAAAAATATTAAGCGGCGTTATAATATCATTAGAATGTATATATCTTGATAGCATTAACTATATCTTGGACGCTCTTTCAGGAACATCAAATATGTTGTTTAATAAGTTATTAAATTGGCACATTTATTTATTATATTTAAGTTAATTTTATTTTCTTCAAGTGCAAAGCGGATTTATATAAAGTGTTTGGTTATAACTCTTGTCTTAGAGCTAAAATCACTAGACACATCACAATGCAGTTGTTAAATGCAACATGTATTTGCTATTAATCGAACGAATTGGAAATTATGTATTAGACACCTTGCACTTTACCGTTCCATAAGATTAAAACATTTTTTTAAATTTATTCTATTATGCAAGGTGACGTTAAAAGTAAAACATAGGGACATTTTAGCAGCCGCCGACTATTGTGTCCTTAAATTGTCATGCGGGTCTAACGGGTAATACAAATAGGAATACGGGACTCAGGGGACGGGGTATCGCAGCTCTTAAAATGTAAGGAACTCCCCAATGATAATAGGATTAAAACGAATTTGATTTTTAGTAAAATAAGTACTGAATTTACATAGCATAGGGGCAAAGAACAAGAAGTGTCATAAGAGGCTAATTATAGCCATATCTAATCGGCTGGATCGGCATGAAATACCGGTACGTTGAAAAACCTTTCGATGTCAAGATTATGATCATTTCAAATTGGAAAAATACAATACCTGGAAAACAACTGAAAATATCCACGTCTCTGTCCCTTACGGGCGTGTCTTTACCTCCACGAAAAAAGCACGTAGGAAGTCATGCTGATGGAAAGGGTGAAAAATACGCGCAAAAAGCCACTAAAGAGTTACCTCCCCAAGACAGCAGCACATCTTGCAAACGATACTCGTTTTTCGTTTTTCGTAAACCGTTTTTTCAAACCAAGAACGGTAAACGAGATCAAACAATCCGTTCCAATTTTCAAATATTTATTTTGTCATATGAATTGAAACAACATATGAACAGGGAAATCAATTTCGTTTTTTGTTTTATAATAAGTACAACGAAAACGATATAAAGAAGTTAATTTTGTTTTCGTATTTTGTTTAAGTTACGGTTATTAGAAAATCAGAATATAAACTTATATGCGTTGATTTTCGTGTTTCGTTGTTTCGAATAATAAATGAAAAAGAAAAAGACGGTATATACACGGACCAAAGGTTCGCAATTTGTTCAAAAAACATTTCGGCATACGTGTTACTTTTAACAGATTTGATAAAGTTGGGACAGGGTATACCCACTGAACATGTGTATTTCGTCAAATCACATATTTTCGCGATGTGCGCACACAGATTGTACCATGCAACATTATATGAGAATCAGGAAAAGTAAAATAATGTTCGTTAAAAGTATACAAATACATGAACAGTTTGTGTTTACACTAGCGCAGTCGTCTGCTTCACTTTGCAATTTATATGGAAATTGTATGACGAGGACCGCAAAAAGTGAATGCAATAAGGAAAAAATTGGATTATTTCAGTTGAAGTAAGGTTTTGAAATTCAATAACACTTGTTTTCTTTTCCTAATGTGTGTCGTGTCTGTATTTATTTTCAAGTGTCGTAATGTTATTGATTCAAAACAATCCAAGCACATGCGTATTACGTAATCACGAGAGCCGCGTTCTTAATGTAAACAAAGTGATGGAAATTAGGCTACTCTCGAAATAAGGGAATCGTTCGATAATTAAAACATCGGCATGTCCTGAGGCTCGAACCCGCTAGTTCATAAAGATTAGAATATAATCAATTTTGCTAAAATATTAATGACAAGTGTTACAAGCGCTTTATTATTTGTCCTTTTTGCCTGATGTCGATTCATGATGATCAGTAAATGAGCATATGACAGGCAGTGCGTATGTCTGACTAAGTATATGCGATGTTTTTCAAGCGCGTACTCAGTTAATAATCTAGTTTAGCAATCAGTCAATCATGTATACCTAATTGCGATATTGTTCAAGGGAGTAAATAGTCTAGTTAAGCGATCAGTAAATCGTTCAAGCCGTACACAGTTAATACTCTAGTTAAGCGATCGAGAAATCATATATAAGTAAATGCGATAATATTCAATGAAATTCAGAAATTCATCCGGAGAGTTGACATATTTCTGAAAACACACACAGTTTTAATCGGGCGGGCAGTAAGACCTTCAGTCCGTTAAATTATCCGTCAGTACATTAAACGGGCTCTCAATTGGGTGGTCGATATATTATTTTCTGCATAAGACAGTCTAATAAAAATGTCAGTTTGACTGATGCTCAGTGATGCGCATTAATACATTACTTACAATCACCGCAATTCGGCAACTCACATAATGAAACGCACTGAACTCGGATTTAGCAAGTTCATATAATTTAACAATACTTGCATTAATCATACAACGTTATGAATCAGGGTGTATTTGATGATTTCAAAAAATAGCTGGTGCAGTAAAATAAATAATGGACATAGACTCATGTCATGTCATACTGTCGGCTTAATATTCAACCTTAGCTTCATGTTTTTAAGGTGACTTATAAGGCTTCGGTTATCATAACATTTCATTAAAATAGAAAGTGGACGCTATAATAAATTCCACGCGAAGATAACAAAAAATCAACTTTTATAAATCTCAGTGCAATGTGTTACTGGTTTGCCCTTAATAGAGAGAAATAAATATTGTTTTTACATATTTTCAGATATAACCCACGTATAATACTTCCGATAGTTTAATGCAAGCCTAAAATATAAAATATCATTGTAATTATGTAAAAAAGAGGTCCCTACGATAAGCAATGCAATAATCACATTAAGATGCAGAAATGTATTCTTTTGAATAATAGTTTTACATCATTCTAGTATCGAAATAGTGAATGCATTAGTGTTGTCTATATGCCATATATGTAAGCCTCTCGTTCTGATGTTTGGCTTATAAATCACGTTATAGAACGTTATCAAGGTGTAAGCATCACGTATCCTGATAATACGGGTTGTTGATTTGCAGATACACATCTGTTTATTGTTTTTGTTTTGTTTTGTAAAGCCACTATTAAAACATATGTCGACCCCTCTACGGATCGCATCAGGTGGTGGCCCACTGATTCATGTGAACTAGTAGACAGATTTCCACACGATAGGTTTATGTTCTTTTTGTCCGCTGCCTTTTAAAGTTTTAAGTGTTGATTAAATTGTCAAATTTCGTGAGTTGCTGTTAAAGTATAATGTTTCAGTAAATGTGGCGTTTTTTACGTACAGGAAACAGGCAGGAAAGAGAATTTACGTTCCTGTGGCAGAGTTGTTTCGCTTCGTAGAGTTGTCGACCTTTGGAGCTTCTCGCTTTGTAGTCAGTCTAAATGGTTGCTGAATAGTGCAGTTTGTTTCTGATAGAATGGTTGCAGATGACCTTTTTCTTATTCGGGTCAAATGTTATTGGTTCACACGCGAATTTTCTTTTCTTTCCGTGATTATAGAAAACCTTGAATCCTTGTCGCGCTCTTGTTATGTGCACTGTTATATGTGGCCAGAGTTACTGTTAATGTTGTATGTACAATACATGGACTCGTTGCTAGAATTTTCAACAGCATATTGAAAACAATTAGCTTTTGCTGTTTCGTCTTAGAATGTTATATTTTCTTGGCTGACCGATGGGAACAGATCGGATACATTAGCACTGAGTTGTGTTGCGATTTTCGTAATGCTAAAATCGTTGACACCATCATACATTTACTGCTTGTCATTGTTTTAAAGAACAAAATTAATCTCATTTCATGTAAATCGTCAACTGAGTCAACCGTACACGATTGGTTTCACTTTTTGATCTGTGAGAAGCTCATTAACTGATTTTACCATTTAAAGGAATCTTTTCACGGTTTGGTAAATTGACATAATTGAAAAAAGTTGTTTCAGATTCGCAAATTTTCGTTTTAGTTATGATATTTGTGAGGAAACAGTATTACTGAACATTTGCCATGGTCCAATATAGCCATTATATGCATCTTTTGACGATTTAAAAACCTAAAAATTATAAAGCGTTGCAACGCGAAACGATTGAATTATTTGGAGAGTTCTGTTGTTGTCGTTTAAATTTGTGAAACTACGAAGATTGCTTATATAAAGTATAAAATACGCTTATGTATGCTTGGCATGATAGCTCAGTTGACTAATGCGTTTTTACTTCAGGATTCCGGGGGTCACTGGTTCGAGCCCTGCTGCAGGCTACTTTTTTTTCGTTTTTTAAATTTTATTTTTGATTTTTTGCTGGAGCTTTTAAAATTTCGTGTTTACATTCGTCAATATAAATCATTTAATGACAAACTTCAAAACATGCCAAAATCTGTGAAAAGGCCCCTTTAAAGGCTATGTTCTCATATTGAGTAATTATTACCATATTGCTGCCTGTGTACTAGATTTTTTTAGTTCATAAAAGTATCGTGTTTCCCTATCCTGGCATTCGTTTTGGCCTAACCATTTTTATCCCATTTATGCCTACCGTCTAGAAAAAAGGCATTGGCAAACAGCGTCTCATCAGGGTCTGCACTGTTTGCTTAAAGGAATTTCTGTAAAAAATATTCAAAATATAGAAATGGGTTAATTATTTTCGAAATTTGAACATTAAACATGTAAAAGTATAAAGTTTTAAACAAGTCGTCGTTCCAGCAGTGGAATCGTGACCTCACTTTAATGCATCGCATTCCAACCCGCAAGGTATCAGGGTCAGTTAGCGGCCAGTAAACGGATCGTTATATAATATAGGAACAGAACAGAACAGACAGTTTATTAAGACTTATACATAAGTACATCGTCTTTAATGCATATAATTATAAATAAAGTAATGTCACGTATCCTTATACTATAGTAGGTAACCAAATCAATATAATGATGTATATATGTTAGTAAGTTAAATGACATTTCAGAACTAAATTCAATGAAATGACATTTCTAAACAAAATAAGAACAGAGATAAACAACGATTTTGACAAGGAGAAACATAATAATTTTAAAGGCAGCAAGGACAATGTATTACAAATACTATCAGTGACTGCAAAGTGATACATACACTTCTTTGAAGAAAGTCAAACTATAATTCAGTGGTATTATTTAAAATAGCATTTCGTACAGATAATGCTTCCTTAACATATTTACACACGTTTAATATTTCAAATTTAAAAGTTGATGTTAATAAACTATGGAACTTAACAACCGATGGATTCACGAAATAAAAACGTTTAATGAATTTTTGCCGTAGAAAACGGTAACATGAGCAAACACAAATAAAATGGAATTCATCCTCTATATCCTGTTTATTACAACAAAGGCAATAACGTTCTTCACGGGGGATATTGTTGCGTGAGTATCTTCCTGTCTGAATTCTCAATGGATGGGCGGAAGCCCTTAATTTCACAAAGTATAAACGTAGACTCTTGGGTAATAAATCTAAATAGTTTTCATATTCAAGTGTAGTTTTAAACATTCTATACATATCTAGAGTAGAAACTCTATTCATATCACCAAACCATTCTTGCTTAAAGGTGTCAATAATTCTGCATTTAAATTCACAAACAAAAGCATGACTATTAGTTATATTTGCAGCTTCAAAAACATAGGAAAATCCGTAATCGTTTAACAATTGTTTAACATTTGCAACCCAATTGTTGCATCCCTTATTACAATCATTTAATGCTTGAATATACAGTTTGTATAATAATATTTTTACTGTTAATAATTTTTAACCAATACTTAACAATGCGTACATATCTATTTACATACATCTATAATGGATATCTGCCTAGCTCTCCATAAACTGTAGCGTTACATGTGCTTATTTTCACATTTAACAATCTCTTGCAAAATTTTAAATGAATGCGTTCGATCTCTTTTGATTTATTGAAGCCCCATATTTCAGAGGCATAACAACAAATAGATCCAACATAACAACAAATAGATCCAACATAACAACAAATAGATCCAACATAACAACAAATAGATCCAACATAATAACAAATAGATCCAACAAAAGAGTCAAACAACTGGCAAAATAATTTCGGTTTAAGATCATACTGCTTACATTTATAGAGTAAAATATTCATAGCCTTAAGGGCTTTGCCAACCAAATGTTCTTGATTTAAAGTGAAACTACCAGTGAAATTTAAAACAGTGCCGAGATAATTAAAATTATCTACGATTTCTATATCTTGGCCATTATATGTCCATTTTTCATCATTTCGAATTTTACCCCTTTTACAAATTTTTTGTTTTGTTTTTGAAGTATTCACATTAAGCCCCCATGTATTACAATAGGCATGTAGGTTATCTAAGTGGTTCTGTACTTCTTCTGGTGATTTACCTAGAATAGCCATGTCATCCGCAAATAATAATAAAATTAAGGTTATGTCGTCTATATTTAGGCCAGACAATGTTGCAAAAATAGTTCCAAATCTTCTACAAACAGTGAAAAAAGAATCGGGGACATTACCTCCCCTTGTCTTAGACCGACAGCATAACTAAAGTATTCAGAATATGATGTACACGACTTAACACAAGATTTAACATTTTCATACATATTCTTAATTATTCTCAAAAGTTTACCTTGTACGCCAGATTTATACATTTTTAACCATAATGCATTGCGATATATACTATCAAAACATTTGAGCAAATCAACATAAATAACATACAAACGTTTGTTTTCATTTAAATAATGCTGCACAACAGACAACAAGATATAAATAGCATCAACAGTTGAACATCCTTTTCTGAATCCAAATTGGGCATCAGAAATTTTAGCATTGTCTTCACAAAACGATTCGATACGTTTGTTTAAAATGGTTGTAAACAACTTAGAAAAACAACTAACAAGTGTTATCCCTCTATAATTACTAACATCATCAACAGAGCCTTTTTTATGAAGAGGTATGATAACTCCTTCTGTCCACTGATCGGGGAAAAAGCCAGAAACTAAAATACTATTAAACATGTCACATAAATGATTTGATAAAATATCCAAACTTTCAAGAAAATATTCATTTAAAATAAAGTCACTACCAGCCGCTTTATTACGTTTTAAGCGTTTAACTGCATTCCTAACTTCATCTAATGTTATCAGCTGGTCTAGTTCTGGAAAAGTACAATTTTCCTCGTTAATATTATTATTTGAACAAATTTCTTCAGCTTCGGCATTATTAGTATGATTAATAGTATTACTCAAATGTTCAAAATAATCCTTGAATGCATGTATTGAAATTTTATTGCCATTTATTTTGTTTTTAGACGCTATCGCGTTAACTAGGCCAGAAATATGTTAAATGAAGATATTCGGCGATATAATTATGGTAGGTCAATTATATATTCTTACTGTGTTTTCAACAATACCATGATACATTTTATTTTTGATTAATTAAACAAGCATTATTCCACCATTTTGACTAATTTGTTAAGCATGAGCGCGATGATTCCCGATACCGTTAATAATTGAATCAAATAGCAATGCCCTACACACCACTAAAACAGGTTTGTTCGAAGAACGCGCGTATAAATATTTAAAATATGTACGGATACTTCGCGTGTGGCCGGTGGACTTATATGTTTTGATTTCACTTTCATTCTTTTGTTTTTCCGTTTTGTATCTATAAATATATGATAAGCGATATGTAACAATGTAAAATAAGCCGCAAAAACTCCGCGTAACATCCCGTTCTCCGTGTGATGCAGCTAAGAACTGCATGGAAAAAGACATTCGCTATCTTTGATCTCATTCATTAAACTCTTGATCTTTCACCAACTCCAACCACAATCAACGCCGTATATCTTTTTTAAAGATATTTCTTGTTTAATATGACGTTCATATATTTAGAGCATTATTTGACGTTTTATCATTCAGTGATTTCACAATTTCATTATCCCAAGCTGTGTACCAGTTTACCATTAGTTTGTATTATAAGTTAGTTTCTAATGTTAATCTCTGAATATGTATGCGTATACAAAGTAAACGGAACATGTTTCATTTTGTATATAAATCGGTAATTTCACAAAGTTATGGTTGAACACATATAGCATTGTTTAGAAAGGCTTAGACAACAAGAGCGACAACTAGTGAGCGGTCTCTTCTGTATACGAACGTTGCTGTCTCCCTTAGTTCACTTTTATCTAAAATATAAACCAATGAAATGATTACCTATATACACAATACTATTATTAGCGAAGTTGTGAAATCTATTTTTAGCTTTTTTATTTTTAACGTTGCAACATACCTATAAATGATCGCTGATAGAATTATTTGCGCTTAAAGTTTATGGTATTGCATGTAGGACTATTTGGCGAAAAATAATAATGGCTTCTGCGTGTATTGATATATACGTGAAACTTCCGACAGGAAAAGCAATAGAGCTGCAACATTTACCGTCAGAAACTGTCCGGCAAATCACGCAGAAAATCGCCGACAGCGAAAAAGTGCGCGAAAATCGCGTGCGTTTGAAATACCAAGGAAAAATCATTGACAAGTCAAAAACTATCCAATACCTAGGAATCTGTTCAGAAACAATATTGAAGGCTGATATCGTTTTCCCGCAAGATGTCGCAGTAACGATACGATTTCTTGACGCAGAACACCACGTGACATTTCAGACTGTTGATACACTTGCAGATTTACATCAGCAAATTACTGCTCTGACTGGACTATCGGAAGCCGAACAACTTATCAAATCAGGCAATGCCCCTTTCAACAGACGAGATTTGATCTTAACGGACATAGGAGTTACGGGCGGATCTGTTTTGAGTGTTACAAAGAAGCCGACGAAAACTCCAGGCGCCAATACGGAGAATGCAAACGAAAACAATGAAGTGAATGAGGATTTAAAAGAAGAGCTACTAAGCACTTTTGACAGCAGAGGGCGACCAGTTGATGTGGTCTTCTGCTTTGATACCACTGGAAGCATGTACAGCGTCTTAACAAATGTCCGCCAAAAGCTAAACGAGATCTGTTCGCGGCTGATATCTGACATACCTGGTATACGAATCGGCATAATTGCCAATGGGGACTACTGTGACTCGGAAGTGTACGTTGTCCGGTACGTAGACTTAACGACTGACGTCCGTGCGCTATGCGACTTCGCAAACAACGTTCCGCCTACGGGTGGTGGAGGAAATGGCGGAGAGGCTTACGAATGGGCCCTGCGGAGGGCGCAGCAGTTGGATTGGGGCGAGGACAGCGCCAAAGCCTTGGTGATGATTGGGGACGAGCCACCTCATCACAAACACTACACGGACCAAAAACTGTTCTGGAAGGATGAGCTGGACGTGCTGGTGGGGATGGGAGTCAAAGTGTACGGCGTTCAAGCGATGTACGAGTCTCGGTCTACGCCTTTCTATCAGGAATTAGCGTTACGGTCGAGTGGTTTCTACTTGAAGCTCAAAGACTTTCGCCTCATCACGGACATGTTTCTCGCCGTATGTTATAGAGAAGCAGACGATGGGCAATTTGAAACATTCGCGGAAGAAGTGAAGAAAGAAGGCCGAATGACTGAAGACACTAAACTATTCCTAGACGAACTGAACAAACAAAGCCAAGCCGACCCTGTCGCCGAAAAGGAAGAGCGTGAAAAGAGATACGTAGACGAGGGTTGGTGGGACCCTTATCTAGTCGAGCACGAGCTTCCCAAATATTTCTATAATCAAGAAACGGACCATTGGGTCACAACACCTTCTACAAACCGCCCCAGTAGTGCCACTAACAGCCGAGTCCAAGTGTTACCAATAATCTCTGTTCAACCGTCTTATATGCCGAGTGATCCAAAGAGGAAATCTAGGCTACGCAAGATATTGGGATTTTTTAAGAAAGAATAATGTTTCAAAACAAATGTTGATTTAATTTAATAGAAAGATCATAAATGAGACATTTACTTTTACTAAAAAAGCGAATCGTTATATTTTTATTATTTTCACCACATGCACTTTTATAATTAGTCTGTCAAGAAATGAAATGTGTGTACCAAAGTGATTGCAATTTGTCTTATCACGAATTATATACATAAATTATACTTAGTATATATCATTTTAACGAGTTTGTTAACCTGTGATTTATACCACAGTTTTCTAGAGTCAATACTTTAAATGCCAAAAATACATGCTGTATTTGCTATGTAACAATATAATTATGAACACACCGTGTAAAAACAATAACGAAGCGTGTGAAAATCGGTGTGTGTGTTTGAATGATTGTATTGTATGTATTTAGAATAAATGTCCATTTATGTTCCGGAACTCGATTTTCGTTACGAAGACAAACGTGTGTGTTTTAATCGTAAATAGAACCTAATTATGTATATACATGGCGGATTTTTGTCCATCCATTATGTCAAATATAAAAAGCTACATTTTTATTGCTAGTTATATATAATTTTAAAATTTTTAAAATATTATAATATATTAGTTCATTTATGTCATTTTAAATAAAAATTCAGTTTCAGTTCAAACACGACTTGTGTGAAGTTTTTCCATGAATAACATACACATTTCGATTTATTCTTTCACTTTACCGTCGACAAAATGAACAAAAACAGTGTTCCTTTTAAAGCGGTCCATTTAGCGCAATTGTTGCTACACGCGCTTTTCTTCTAGCGGACTCTAAGCTTGTTCAATCGTCACTCACAATGAATGCGATTTAGGTTGGTGGTCATCATGCCAGAGGGTTGAGGCCATCTTCTAGTGTTCGGGTTTTTCCATATAACAAGATCACATTGGAAATGATATGAATAAATGCCAGTAAAATAAATTAATATCTGGAGATATCTCAAAAACGGTCCGAGCTGTTCGTAAGTCTAGTAAGTTACCGTTAATTGCAGGAAGGCATGAATGTTGATTGGAGTCCACGTTAGATGATGGGCGTATAAACCCCATTGCTTTCATTGCTCTCGAAATTGTTGTGAGTAGAAAAAAATTGAAAAGATAACAACTTGCTGTACATGCAGTCCTTGTTGCACCATTTATTGTTAGTGTACATGGGGTTCATAATTAACCTTATACTTATTTAAATTTTATTAATGTTAACCAATACCATTTTCACAACTTGATGTGCGCTTTATTTATTGCAACGTTGATGATATATTGGGAAAAAGCAAAGAAAATGTATAATATGATTGGTGTCTATTGTTATTTCATATGATTTTTAGATTTGTTTACCGAAGCATCTATAAATTCCGGGAGACCTATAGCGATTACCCAATCCGTTCGTTCGTTCGTTCTACCGTCCGTCCGAGGTTAATCCAAAATAATATAACATTCATAATTGAAATGCATGTGTACCATAAACCATGCCAACTGACGTAAACTGTTTTTCGCCATCTCAATGTAAACTGGTATGTTGTAACCTTTTACAACAAAAACAACAACAACAATCACAAAACAAACTAATATGCATATATGATAACAAAAAAAGCAACATTTTTACCATATTTAAAGGTTTATAAATTACGAACAACTTACAGTATTAGCGGATCACACGATCATGCTGCGACATGTGGGAAGATCTTTACCAGTTTATAAACACGTTCTGGGTAAACTACGGTTTTTAGTTTTTGTTTAATCTCTGTATAATTCGGACAGAACTATTTGGATGTGTTGCGTCAGTGTGTTTTTCTTCAACATTTTTGGAATGAGGCTGGGTCCCTTTTGATTGGGAAAAATCGTGTCGTTTTAACTTATATAAGAAAATTTGTTTTTTATTTGCTAGCAAATTCTTTCATAATTGTGATTACAGGGTAGTTGCAATAATTCAACTCTCAGCTTAGGCTGAGAGTTGCAATGCCCTCTCTCTTGTCCATTGGTACAAAATGTTATCAACAATTCAAAGGTTAATGAACACTGAAACGGCAAGAGCTTTTTAAAAATAACTTATCTAAACCACAAACTCATCCAAATGGTACCATTAAAGCAAGAAATGATTGATTTGTATTGACTAAGGTTTTGTTTTGTACGCTGTATTGGCCATATTGGAAAATTGACCCAATATAAGTCAGGTCGCATTACACCAATATTTTGTACGTTGTGTTATGTCTTGGAGCCAAAAAGTCAATAGCGATGTGGTTTTCGATACAGAATACACTGTTTCAAATTTAAACATATTAAACAATGTCAGTGAGAAAAGTGTGTTGAAACATCGTCGTGTTTTAACAGATGCATGCAAAGGATAACATCCGTAGGTTTCCATTCAGGTAAATTTAACATGGTAATGAAGGTCATTCATTATTTTCCTCAATTTGTCTCGAACGACGTCTGTAAATCTGTTTAGTGAAGCGCACGGATTCACTGCGCTGAACTGCACCCATGTTTATGAAGGGATGCATATAGACTGCCAGAGCCGCCATAGCAAAAATTATCAAAGGTTCTGGGAGTCCGTTTATATGGACTCAGGGCTCGACACTAACGGTGGTCCGTTGACCCGGGGTCAGTAAAAAATAGGGAGGACCAGTGAAACTAGAAATTGGTTGATCTGTCGGACCAGTTAAAAATCCTGGCCAGCTTGTTGTGAAATACTGGTGGAAAGCCGTTTTAATCAATAAAACAACTTTATATGTTCATAATAAACCGATAATTTCATCATTGTTTTATGGGCCGACTCGAGACCGGGATAAAAATAGCAACATATAGAAAATTCCAATTTTTCTAGATGCCCGGATAACAAAAACCTGTTGTTGGATCAAAAAATCGATTTGCGTTCCACAAATGTCTCTGGACTTTGCCGTGATCGATACACAAATTAACATAACATTCAAAGCGTTTGGATCGAGAAATAAACAAAATGGTATTTATTATTTTGAAAAAGCAGCAATAATCAGCATTTTATCGATCTTAGTACCATCAGAAGATACTTTATTTACCGTGCGAATTTACACTGGAGGGCGCCGAATAATGTTTTGATATTGCCGGAAAGTAATTAAACGTGCGTATTTTCAAGATTACAAGTTATAACAATGTGGAATTTCATTCCGGGGTTGGTTGAAACTCTGCCTAAAAAACCTAAAACTAATGAAGAGAAGCTTGAAATTTAGGTAAAATAACATACAAAAATTGTTGGACCACTTAATATCTTGCAGGACCAGTAATTTCTAAAAGCTGGTGGTCCTTTGGGACAGTAGGTAAAAAAAGTTAGTGTCAAGCCCTGTGGACTAATAACAGGGGTGTCAATTTTCCGGATTATTCCGGAAATCCGGATTTCAGCCGACTAGGGTCGATTTTGAGATGAATAAAAATCTTATTAGATATGTTTTTGAAATGGGGGGGAGGGGTACGGGAAATTCGTTCAAGTGATTACTGTGTATGATGGACAAGAGCTTTAAATTCAATCAGACTCAAAACAAAATAACATAACACGATTGGTGTTGCCATTGAAGAACTTTAGCAACGACATACGTTTTTCATTTGTAGTTTTTTGTTACAACCATTGTAATTGGATAGATGGTAATATGTCGGACCATTGAAATTGACGTTTTCGAAATAACAACATTTCAAAGGGAGAGCACTCTTAAGAATTAGTGACGTGTTAGTGTTCTTAATGACAAAAAGGCTTGAAATTCACGAAAAGAATGATTCTAATGTGGTGTTTTCGTTCTTTTGGAAAGTTTTAGACTTTTCAGTATTTAGTCATTATTTTTTTGGCCTGTGACAAGGACCGGCGATATTAGAAACTTCGCCCGACCGTAAAGAATTTTGCCGGACAAGACCGGCGGTCCGGCCTTTTCAGGAAGCCTGCATATTTTAATTCATGTGCAAGACATGTACATTTTTCGGATTGTTGTTTTCAGATACAACATTTTTTGCTGATTTAATTTATTTTTTTATGTCCATTATGAACAAACCTATAATGACGAATACACATGCGTTGATATGGATGGTTTGATGAATAATATTCATCACTAACAGTGTTTTTAATATTTTATTTAGTAAGGTTAAACTTACAAAGCCGGATATGGAAATTAAGTAAGTGTTGAAATTTATTTTTATTTTTGTTGTTACCTCAATTGAGAATTTAAGGCAGTAATTTGGGAAAATATGTACATGTACATTTAAAGTTTTTGAGATTGGTAATTCGACCAAAAGTCGGCCCAAAATTTTACCACAGAAACATAAAACAACAATATTTCAACAAAGGCCTATAAGTAAGATGGTAGTTGAAGCAGTAAAAGGTTTAATTTATATCAATACAATAATTCTATATCATTATTAGTTATTTAATAGTCAACAGTGAAATGGTACATTGTTATGAATGGAAGCATTTATTAAGGCTCAATTGGTCATTGTCAGCTTGCATTCTACTTACATGTAAATCATAAAATGTACTCCGATACTCTTAAGTATACTTAAATGTACCCTCGGTACGAAATAATATAATAAAATGAACCCGGCGAATTAACACTGTACTCGAGTTTTATTCCAGCAAAAAAAACTGATGTCTTAAAATGCTCTACGGAATAAGAAAAAATTATCTTTGAATAATAATATTATTGTTCTCCATGCAGATATGAAATCCCAAATACTGGTCAGAATATTCATTTAAAAATATTCGTACCCTGTGTCTTATTTCTCACACAAGAATCACACAGAAATGGTTTCTGAGCTTAATGTTGGGATCACAAAAAAATGAAGAAAAAAACGCCAGGGGAAAATTATGTCGACACAAACATGATTGCGGACATCTCAAAGATGCTGTTTGATTGTTAACAGAAAATAGTAATTTTTCACAGTTGTGAAAATGTATTGGCTCATTTGTTAAAATCACATAGGGGTGTTGTTTTTTTCGTTAAAATTTGGGTCCAGTAGTGGGACCCATTCCCAATGGAAAAAACTATACATTTTTCACAAATGGGACCTAAAAATTCCGATTTGAAGGTTTCCAAACTGAAACAAGAATATTTATTTTTATAATTCTCAATTATCTCCAAATCCAGCTCTATTAGTTGGACCATAGAAAATATACTGAAATCACTTTTACAGTCAATTTTTAAGTTTATGTAATCATAAAATAAACAACATAAATGTCCCAATGGCAGACAAAAGTACGCGATATTTCCCAATCCACTTCCCAAAATGGTATAAAAAAACACTGCATAGACTCCACTGATATTAAGGTGTGAAAGAAACCAACATTGAACAAGAAATCAATTTAAATCTACAAATTACTGCATATTAACATCTTACAGAATCTGTCGTAATAAACTGGAACCTATCAAATATTTCATGTCTGTGTTGTATGAATACTCAACACTTTATCATTATTATTTTTTCAAAAAACGGCTCAAGATATCAACTTTAAATTTTGCGCAATGTAGTTTGTGAACATTTTTTTTTAAACTGCATTTACATACTTCATTTTTGACACTCTTTTGTTTCTAGGTTTTAAACATGAACATGGAAATATGCAAACTATATTGATTCTCTTGTGCAAGTTAATTTTTTATTTGGACAATATGATCAACCTTTTTCAAAATGACAAAAATGTCAAAGATCAAAAAAAGAAAGTTGACTTTGCATTGAAACAAGGTACATGTATAAAATTTGTTAAGCGCATCAAATAACATGTTTCAAATATACCAAAATATATTAACAATGTCTGTTAAGTAAATTCACTAAGATCCATTTATTTCTGTTATTGTAAGCGATAATTGTTTGGTTTCTTGCAGAATTACCCAGACGATGTATGTGTCAAACAATGGAAAGCGTGCAAGACTCAGTTGGGACACCTGTTGTGAAACCATCACAGAATCTGTCTGGCGTCAGCATCGACACATTGTCCATTTGCAAGAAGTTCAAACAAGCTGGTAAGTGGACTCACTGAATAAAGAACAAATATTAAATAGTTAATCTTTGTTAAGGAAAGAATCTACATTCAGCTCACTTTTAGGCTAATAATTTAAAGGTTGAGTTGGAAATGTTGAACCAATTGCTATGTTTTTTGCATTCTGTTAAATGCCATGACTTTGAAATCTCAATAATCCAAATAATTTTATATTACCTAATATTTTAGCTAATGTGAGCACAACAATGCATTTTGTCCTAGGTCTATCGCGTGTTGTATTCTTACTTCCCCACTCCTCATGAACATTTGTCATCATGATATATTGGCCAAGTTTGATGCTGGGTCACATGCGTTAAAAAGCTAGGTCACTAGGTCAAATTAAAGAAAAATCTTTCAATCACTCTAGAGGCCAAGTATTTTGTTCAATCTTCATGAACCTTGTCAACGTTTATCCAAATGATATCTTGACCATTAGGAACTGTGTCATGTGGGATGAAAAAAATAGGTCACTAGGTCAAATTAAAGAAAATATGTGTGAACACTCTAGAAGAAAAATATTTCGAAACTTGCTCAGAACGTTTGGTCTAAATATTTATCCCCAGAGTTACCCGTCCTGCTCCCGTGACAAATTTGGCAGACGTTTTTCCTCTGGCTATCGTAAACCTTGTGAACCCAATCTGCTCAGAGTAATTTTGTTCCTTGCTATTTTACGTGAGCGTCTTCTTTGACACATTATCTGAAAGTTTTTTCAGAGGAAAGATATGGACTGTGCTTTGTGAAAGGTGGTTTAATTAATGTGCATAAAGTGTCATCAAAGATTAGCCTGTGCAGTCCGCATAAGATAATCAGTGACAACATTTTCTGCTTTTATGGTATTTTTCGTTAAAAGAAAGTCTCTTTTTAGCAAAAATCCAGTTTAAATGGAAAGTGTCTTCCCTGACATGCAGTAAACCCTCTGTTCACAGAGCATGGCCCATACATGTATATTCATTCTAAGTAAGGGAATTGCACCTAAAGGAAAATTACTAGGTGTGTCATTTGAGCCCCATTCAACGTGTCTTAATACATGTGCATTAAGTGTTTCCCAGATTAGCCTGTGCAATATGCGTTGGCAGATCTGTGATGACACTTTCCACATACACAGGATTTTTGTGTAGGAGAGACATCATTTGAACAAAAAATACCATAAACTGTAAATCAGCATCCCTGATAAGCTTGTGTATACTGCACAGGCTAATCTGGGACACCACTTTACACACATGCATTAAGCCCAATTGTCCCAAAACAAAGCTTATATGTTGCACAGGGTTTACTGACCATGAGGCGGAGGCCCTAACAGAGGTTGTGTTTGATGTTGTAAGAGCCTCCATAGACTCCCAGGGGAAGATGATGGTCACAAAGTCTGGACTAGTAAGCAGTGATTTTATTTGTTTTATTTCCAACTGCTTTTATTTTAAGACTGCAAATTCATACAAAATATGGAAAATATCACAATAATATAATGCAGTCAGAGATGAACAGACTGCATATGCAACTCATTTTAAGTTATCGATATAATAGAAGTCATTGACTTACAAAGCATTAAGGTAGTTAAGAAGAAAAATGCCTGTGTCTTTACATTTTGTACTATATAGATGTAAGAAAGGCTATAACAGTACACACATAATTTGAAGCTTAAGCATATTGTTTTGCAGCATACATAAGTTTTTTCAAGTTGAACTATTCTAAAAATCAGCATTGATTTAATGTATTACCAGTGCCTGTTTGACTTCTTTATTCGATACATATTATAGTTCCTTTCCTCAAGAAAATTTCTTAAAAACAATACTATGATCGCTAAAGTTCAAGTTTACACTTTCTCTGTTTTGTCAATTTATTTTTCCCAAAATATTATTTTTTTGCCAAAATCAATATAAAAGCAAGGATGAACATTTTCTGCAGATTTTTGTGGATGCTATTTAAGTGTCATTTTTGACATCCTTTTAAATTCGTTATGAATGGGGTACAATGGGTGGTGTTAAGATTGACAACAATTACATTAACAATGAGTGACAAATCCTTCATGGACACCTGCACCCAATGGTCACTCCACTTCTACCTTCTATAGCAGTTTAGATGAGATATGTTAACTCATTTTATTTTTAATAATTTATATATTTTTATATTTTTATTTTTAAATGTGGATATCATGTTTCCTTTTTCCTAAGGAAATCAAATCTCAGCAGCTGCTAGCCCAGATCAGCGCAGTACAGAAAGATATGATCATCCTGGAGAAGAGTGAATTTACCATGATACGCAATGAGACAGAGGTATGTATGGAAATACGAAGTAATGAGACAGAGGTATGTATGGAAATACGTAGTAATGAGACAGAGGTATGTATGGAAATATGTAGTAATGAATAGAAATGAAATAGAAGTAAGTATCAAAATGAGACAGAAGTAAGTATCGAAATGAGACAGATGTATGTATAGAAATGAGACAGCAGAAAGTATCAAAATAAGACAGAAGTGTGTATAGAAATGAGACAGAAGTAAGAGTTGAAATTAGAAAGAAGTATGTATCGAAATGATACAGAAGTATGTATCGAAATGAGATAGAAGTATGTACATGTATCGAACTGAGATAGAAGTATGTATAGAAATAAGACAGAAGTGTGTATCGAAATGAGACAGAAGTAAGTACCAAAATGAGACAGAAGTAAGTATCGAAATGAGACAGAAGTAAGTACCAAAATGAGACAGAAATGAGACAGAAGTTTGTATTGTAATGAGACGGAAGTATGTATCACAATTAATACATGGACATTAACAGGTTACTTCCCGATCTTTATGTAATATATCAGGCAAGGCAGGTTACTTCCTGATCTTTTTGTAATATATCAGGCAAGGCAGGTTACTTCCCGATCTTTATGTAATATATCAGGCAAGGCAGGTTACTTCCCGATCTTTATGTAATATATCAGGCAAGGCAGGTTACTTCCCGATCTTTATGTAATATATCAGGCAAGGCAGGTTACTTCCTGATCTTTTTGTAATATATCAGGCAAGGCAGGTTACTTCCCGATCTTTATGTAATATATCAGGCAAGGCAGGTTACTTCCCGATCTTTTTGTAATATATCAGGCAAGGCAGGTTACTTCCCGATCTTTATGTAATATATCAGGCAAGGCAGGTTACTTCCCGATCTTTATGTAATATATCAGGCAAGGCAGGTTACTTCCCGATCTTTATGTAATATATCAGGCAAGGCAGGTTACTTCCCGATCTTTATGTAATATATCAGGCAAGGCAGGTTACTTCCCGATCTTTATGTAATATATCAGGCAAGGCAGGTTACTTCCCGATCTTTATGTAATATATCAGGCAAGTCTTAGAATAGCCTTTCCATTATTTTATTCGTGCCAAGCATGATATATTACATAAAGATCGGGCGGTAACCTGCTTTATGTTTATCATTTTATTCGTGCCAAGCATGATATATTACATAAAGATCGGGCGGTAACCTGCTTTTATGTTTATCATATCTCTACGTCCCCATTTTAAAAGAAATAATAAAACAAATCAGTAAAATGGTAAATTTTTAGCAGACATGAATATGATTTTTGACGTTTGACCTGTTAATAATGACATAATGAGCACTTGCGCCTTATATTTGAAAAATATTTATTTTCCTGTTTGTGTTATTTTTTGCGTCAAAAATTTATTACATCTTGGAATCATCTTTTTTCTTTTGTAAAATTTTATTTTATTTTACTAAAACTGATGACTTTATATCTCATCCCGAGCAATATGACCAATCTCCAAACATCTACTGATACAACAACTTCCTGTTGAACAGATATAACGAAATATATCAGGCAACATTATACAAGACAGATAGCAATGTAGCAGTATGATAAAAAGTGCTACTTTCTTTTTGCAATCAACTTGATAATTATCTTTAATTTTGTTCTGTAATTATTATTAGCTTGGCTGTTTTCGGAGAAAACCCAAGGTATTGTTATAGCCAGCTCGACGTCCAGCGTCTGACGTCCGACGTCCGCCATTCGCGTCGTGCTAAAACCTTAACATTTTGTTAAGGTTTTGAACATTGGCTCTCAAATCAAAGTGCTTAAACCTACAACTTTGAAACTTCATATGTAGCTGCACCTTGATGAGTTCTACATGCCACACCCATTTTTGGGTCACTAGGTCAAAGGTCAAGGTCACTGTGACCTCCAAAAAAAAAAAAATCTGACAAGCTTTCATTTATTCACAGCTGCAACTGCAGCTGAGCATGGCACCCGTTATGCGGTGCTCTTATTTTTATTGACATTGTTTGAAATATGATTTTTTTTGGCCGATGATAAAAGTCCAAATACTTTAATAGATTTCAACAACAACAAAAATCATTGTGACAGCTGTTATATAACTGAAATTCTTCTGAAAACGACAACAAATCATTATCATCAAACAAAGGCATTTGTGTCGTTTCCAGAAACAAGGCATTCATATCAAGCAATTAGAGGGAAAACTAACTGATACGATCAAGAGGCTTGAAGGCCAAGTGAAATTGGACATCAACCTTGAGAGGAGTCGAGCAACAGAGGCTGTAAGCTCAATATAGTTTGATTAATTGGGCACCTCATTCTGAGAAAACTGGCCTTAATGCATGTGAGTAAAGTGTCTTCCCAGATTAGCCTGTGCAGTCCGCTCAGGCTAATGCTAGATTGCTTTTAACCGGTATGCAGTTGTTTACCACTATCGACAAAGCGGGGGTTTGGGGGCGGTAGCCACCCGATACTAAGGAAATGTATAGGATAAGAAGGATTATTAGGTGTTGTGTTAGATGTTGTGACTTAGCAACGATTTAATTATACGTATAACTTTTCCATTATTTTTTACGTACCGGTAAAGTGCAATCGTCCCCAGGCTAATCAGGGACAACATTTTCCGCCTAGACAGGATTTCTAACTTCCTTTAAACAAAAAAAAACATAAATGTGAAAAGTGTTGTCCTGTACCCTAGCATAATGCACAGGCTAATCTGTGACAACTTTTTATGCACATGCATTAAGCCCCGTTTTCCCTGAGCAGGTCTCAAATAGTTTAATTTTTTGTTTTATTTGTTTATTCCTGTTTAGTTAAGCATAATTGCATCAATGGAGGCTTATTGAAACACTCTCACTGTCCCTTTCCCGGGTAGAACCAGTACTTGATGTCTTTTTAAAAGATCCTGAATACGCAAACTGAAGTATTGCTTGATTGTTGTGTAATTTTATAATAGCTTACATTTAGGTATTTCAGTAAATTGCAGAATGCTTTGTATAAACACATTCTGAACATAAACACTGCGGGGAATCACGTGATCACAAAAGTACATCGTACGCACAAAATGGCGGAAAAAGCTCTCGCTTAATGACGAAAATCAAGGTATTCTCATATTTTATAATATCTAAATCAATGATAACTATGCCAAAAGTACCCGCTTAGTCTCCTTATGTACTCTGGAAATTGTCGTTTTTCTTAGATTTCTGTAGTTTTCTCAAACATTCAGACACAATAAACAATGAAAATTGTACATCGTCTGAACATACTTTATTTTGATGCGTTTGCTATTCAAGATGACAAACAAACAAATAAATACAACAGTTTTTGCTTTCTAACATGCTTAGAATATTTCGTACAAGGTTTTCCACGTTGTTTAAGCTTTTTTAGATCTGTGGTGAGTAATTTGGAAAATAGTACATCGTCTGAACGTTTTTTGTTTGAGTACATCGTCTGAACGGTTTTGAGTACATCATCTGAACTGCTTCTGTTTTTACTTTTAATGCGATGTTTATCATAATAAAATTGTAATAACATCTGTGATCAGCCAAGCGATTTTTCGTCCAAATGACGTTCCGTTCTATGATCAGAAAACACAAAATCCTGAGTTATTTTTACATGTTTACATAGTGTTTAAATTTATTAAATTAAATTAAATACAAGTCACACTCGAAAAAGGTTGTTATTTATATATATAAAAGCATGAAAATAATGTAATAGGAGGCATGTCATTTGGACGAAAGATCCTTGGCTTTTCACATATTTATATTTAAAAAGACCAAATGTAGTTTGCACTAAAACTAAACTGAACTTAACATTTCTTTTTACATACTTGGCGCATGTGACATTTCTTTTTAAATACTTGGCGCATGTGAGAACTTATTAAAAATATAATGCTGGACTCGAAACAGTGGCAGCTCTGAGCTTGCGGTGATTTTGCCAAGCTTCAATAATATATTATTATGTAGTATATAATATTAAATGTAAATGTTAGTCTGAATTACATATATGTGGTAATCGATATATAATTATTTTTGTGAAGATAAAATATTGATGTCATAAAATAAATTGGTATAATTAGATGTCTGTTATATATAGCTGTTTTGTTATTTCAGAATGCGCCAAAAGTCAAGTCTATCGCTTTATCGCTTGAAGAGAAAGCGCTTGAAAACATCGCAAACAATACGATTAGTTACACCAAAATGCATTTCGTCAACTGCATGTCACACTGGAGTTTGTCTGTAACAAATTACACCTGTGCTAACGCCCATTAAGTCACCATTTCGTTCACCATTGTATAAAGTATCTCCAGCCAAAAAGCGAGCAAATAAAAGCATTTCTGCAAGGGCTCTTTTTGAGCAGCAGTCATCTTTAAAAAAATATGCTGTGGCATTCATGACGCTACTGAATCAGATTTTCTTCGTAACATTAACAATGGATCAGTCAAAACGAAAAGCAAACAGTTAAGTGGAATCGATATCGTGTGAATCTCAAAGCTATGAGACTACTACAACACAAGCAGACAATTTAACGTGATACATTTTCGTAAAATAGTTTGTACTAATGTATCTAAGATATGCAATAGTTGTATATCTACATCTCAAGTATTAACTCTTATCAGATTCTACCACCTCCTTTTAGTACCAATTTTATGAATTGTAATAGACTTTCCGAATGCTTTAAGAATGCTTTGTGCTATTTTATGCCAAATACAAATTATGTTAATGTTATGTCATGAAATAAAGTTTAATGTTAATAAAGAAGTCATTATGACTTAGTGTTATATTTTATATGCAACATCATATAGAGGCCCTCGAATACATGTATGTGTTATTTAATCTTGACTGGGGTCAGAATAGCCACACGCAGGAAATAAAATATTTTTTTCTATATCCAATAAATTCATCCAATCGGCATTCTTCATATGTACCACGTGGCCGTCCAATATATTCCGGTATTGGATCCAAAAAGTCTGTATATTTTCCATAATTAACAGTTGAGTACATGTGCACTAAGCAATTGTTTTATAACAATAAAAGCCGTTACCGAGAAAAAGTATCCGAATGAACTATAATCGACTCACACGGGCGCTTGTCTTGAAAATAGCATAGATGCAATTAAAGAAATTTTAAAATCAAAATTAAAATGAAACAAAGGCAGAAAAAAGGGATATAGAATAAAAAGCTTATTAGACGTTTAAACTGTACAATACGTGATATATTTGGACTCGCACACAGTTTGAAGTCATATTGGACTCGCCTAAAGGCTCGTCCAATATGACGTCAAATTGTGTGCTCGTCCAAATATATCTCCGTATTGTACAGTGAAACGTCTAATAACCTATAATTATTGAAGCTAAATAACTGATAAAATAACTTCCTACCGGACATGTGCCCAATTTGATGGGGGGGGGGAGGGAAGATATAATACATTAGCAAAAAACAGCAAATGCACTTTACAAAAGTTATGATGCTTCAAGAGAAATCTACTGGATTAAAGCATTTTGAGGACTTTTATATTTATTATCTATTTTATATCTATTATACACGGTACATGAATGTCTTCCTATCAGAATATACTGCTGTTGATAGCCTAGCGCAATGTTGAAATTATGCATTTGTACACTTCAGCATTTTATGCATTACAACTAGTGTTTTGTGTATTTTCTTCATTGTCAGATATAAGTTCCAATAGACAACATCAGTGCAGCAATATTTTTTTTTATAAACGATAGTGTTAACAAGGTTTTGCTATAGCCATACACGGTAAACTGCCCCGCTTCCTAGTGGCCATGTTTTTCAACGGACCGTAACAATTTTCGAATGAAGCTGATGTATCATAACAACAAATGTTTGGACCAAGTTTCATGAAGATTGAAGTATAAATGTGACTTCTAGAGTGTAAAAAAGGTTTTACTATAGCCATGTGAGTAAATATGCCCCCCCTGGCGGCCATCTTTTTCAACGAACCTGAACCATTTTCAAAGAAAGCTGATATATCATTAAGACATACGTTGTGACCATGTTTCAAGAAGATTGAACGATAAATGTGAATTCTAGTGTTAACAATATTTTTCTTTATTTTGACCAAGTGACCTAGGTTTTGACCTGGTGTGACCAAGTTTTTAACACGACAAAGATTTCACTGGGACAACTTTTCTTACCAAGTTTCATGACAATCAAGCAATAAATGTTACCTATAGAGTGCTACCAAGGAAAAATGTTGACGACGCATTAAGGACAATGGTGATGCTAAAAGCACACCTTGAGCACCTTTTGCTCAGGTGAGCAAAAAATAAGAAACTGAACGTTATATGTTTTATGTAACAAATGTAATTTGTATTTGCACTAAACTAAATTTCCAGTGCTTTGTATTGGTTATGTCATAGGCAGAGAGGTAAAGATTATGCTCATATACAGTACATAGATTGGCATGTTCACAAATTCATATATATGACTGTTAGATTAAATAAATTTTTAATCACAGTCATTCTCAAGATTTATTAAAGTCATATCACGGTGATAATTTTCTCATCAATCCCTTGACCGGTTCGGCTGTTTGGGGGAATGAGGGGCAACAATACAGAAATCCTTCTCCAGTCAGGTCTGTTGTGTGCTGCTTAGAGTAATTTATCCATAGAAAGGGATGTCCACTCTTACATTATCCATCCAGCTTTTCTTCTGACGGCCTCGGGGTCGACCTCCCTATATTGTGCCCTGGATAATAGTCTTGCACAGAGATTTGCGCCCGGGTGACGTTTCCAAACTAAGCCAGCTGTACCTAAGCACAAATATTCGTGGTCATGGTAGTGCAGTTATAAAATTGCCCTTACTGAAGCTTGTTACATTCCGTTCACTGTTGTCTATTTCTCACTATGAAACAATCAAAAGCAATCCAGTGTAATTTGTCCACTTCATATTGAGGGCTTAATTTATTTGCCCATCGATATGTAGAGAGAACATTACCGTAATCGATTTGCTGTTGGCATACATGGTAAACTCTTCTTGGACCTTGTGTAGTGCAATCTGATCTCAGTTCTGAAATTTAAATATATAAGCATACAGTTGACAATATAACAGCAAATACATTTTTAACACATTGAATAAACACACATTCACAGATGGGCATGAAGGATTTGTTTGCCTATTGATATTTGTAGTAAAATTAAAAGAATACTAGCGTTATAAATAAAGTTATTGGCTGATCACAGATGTTATTACAATTTTATTATGATAAACATCGCATTAAAAGTACAAACAGAAGCAGTTCAGATGATGTACTCAAAATCATTCAGACGATGTACAAACAAAAAACGTTCAGACGATGTACTATTTTCCAAATTACTCGCCACAGATCCAAAAAAGCTCAAACAACGTGGAAAACCTTGTACAAAATATTCCAAGCATGTTAGAAAGCAAAAACTGTTGTATTTATTTGTTTGTTTGTCATCTCGAATAGCAAACGCTTCAAAATAAAGTATGTTAAGAAGATGTACAATTTTCATTGTTTATTGTGTCTGAATGTTTGAGAAAACTACAGAAATCTAAGAAAAACGACAATTACCAGAGTACATAAGGAGACTAAGCGGGTACTTTGCGCATAGTTATCATTAATTTAGATCTTATAAAATATGAGAATACTTTGATTTTCGTCATTAAGCGAGAGCTTTTTCCGCCATTCTGTGCGTACGATGTACTTTTGTGATCACGTGATTCCCCGCAGTGATAAAACATTCAACAGAAAGTAATAAACCTTAGGGCCACAAATAAGATGGTGCGAACTTAACAAATAACAATGTCCCTTAGGATTTGTGAGTTTCTTAGAACAACAACTGTCAAAATAATGAATGTGAGCAAACATGGCTAAAATGTTTGATTCTGTCTCTGAACTTTAATAATTTAACCCTTAAAGCGCTGGAGCTGAATTTTAAAGGCCTTTGCAAACAGTTTGGATCCAGATGAGACGCCACAGAACGTGGCGTCTCATCTGGATCCAAACTGTTTGCTATTCTGATAGTATTCTTTGAAAAAAAATTGAAGAAAATGCTAATTTTAGGAATTCAACAGACGACATTTTAGCAGACGACAAATTTCCCAGCATGCAAAGGGTTAAGTGATATTTCTAATTTCTCTCATTTTCTTTCCAGCATGCATTAAATGAGAAGAATCTTCAGTCACTCCATAATAAGATTGAAGTCCTGGTAAGTATCATCTCACAACAGGGTTTTTTCTGCTTAGTAAAAAAAAGACCATAAAACGGACCTGATCCCAAACCGATTTTTGTTTTTTTAATCCCAATTTTCATTTTTAACCAGGTTTTCCGAAGGTAAAAACTGGTTATTAGATTGGCGAATGCGGGCGGGCTGGCTGGCGGGCTGGCTGGGGGGCTGGCGGAACATTAGCTTGTCCGGGCTATAACTATGGCGTTCATTGTCAGATTTTAAAATCATTTGGCACATTTGTTCACCATCATTGGACGGTGTGTCGCGCGAAATAATTACGTCGATATCTCCAAGGTCAAGGTCACACTTTGAGTTCAAAGGTCAAAAATGGCCATAAATGAGCTTGTCCTGGCCATAACTATGTCATTCATTGTGAGATTTTAAAATCATTTGGCACATTTGTTCACCATCATGGGACGGTGTGTCGCACGAAAGAATCACGTCAATATCTCCAATGTCAAGGTCGCCACGACTAAAAATAGATTTTTTTTTAAAACAAACTTACAAAGGGGGTTAATTTTGTTTGTTCATTTCAAAAGTTCAGTTTGAGTTTTCTCCCTTTATCAGATTATTTTTTCACAATGAAAACCTGGTTTTGTGACAATTTTGTTCCTTGTTTTTTTATATATTTTTTTTGTGTGGAAAAAGGTTTTGTTATATTTATTATATTGCAATTTTATTTAACAAACATCTAACAAAGTATATAACTATAATTCATATGATCTTTTTCTTTCCAAAATGGCCAGGAAAAGGCCTGATGTGTAAATATTTGTTGATTAAAAAAATTAATTAATATGGTTCATTTTTTTGCAATAAAATATTCCCAAATTTGCAATTTTATTGATTACAATAATCCCAAATCTACCAGACTCCTATTCCCAAAATGGCTAGAAAAAAACCCTGTTTTTTTGCTAATTAATTATTCAATATTGGAGTTTTAATTATAGAGACGTCTTTTGACTATTGGAACAAAGTGTTTTTGTAATTGATCATTTTTGATGGATTAATTTATATTATGTATTCATCATCATCCCTTTTATCACAATCATAATCTTCATCACCATTTTTAGCTCACCTGTCACGAATTGACATGGTGAGCTTATGTGACCGTGTGATGTCGGGCGTCCGTTGTGCGTGCGTGCGTGCGTACGTGTGTGTGTGTCCGTCAACAATTTGTTTGTGTAGACAGTAGAGGTCACAGTTTTCATCCAATCTTTATGAAATTTGGTCAGAATGTTTATCTTGATGAAATCTGGGTTGGGATTGTATTTGGGTCATCTGGGGTCAAAAACTAGGTCACTAGGTCAAATAATAGAAAAACCTTGTGTAGACAATAGAGGTCACAGTTTTCATCCAATCTTTATGAAATTTGGTCAGAATGTTTATCTTGATGAAATCTGGGTTGGGATTGTAGTTGGGTCATCTGGGGTCAAAAACTACGGAAGGTCAAATAATAGAAAAACCTTGTGAAAGCCTTGTGTAGACGAGAGAGGTCACAGTTTTCATTCAATCTTTATGAAATTTGGTCAGAATGTTTATCTTGATGAAATCTGGGTTGGGATTGTATTTGGGTCATCTGGGGTCAAAAACTAGGTCACTAGGTCAAATAATAGAAAAATCTTGTGTAGACAATAGAGGTCACAGTTTTCATCCAATCTTTATGAATTTGGTCAGAATATTTATCTTGATGAAATCTGGGTTGGGATTGTATTTGGGTCATCTGGGGTCAAAAACTAGGTCATTAGGTCAAATAATAGAAAAACCTTGTGTAGACAATAGAGGTCATAGTTTTCATCTGATCTTAATGAAATATGATCAGAATGTTTATCCTGATAATAACTGATTTTAAATCGTGACAGGGCTCCCGCTGCCGTTCGCCAGATTCGCCAATGGCGAAAATTTAGCAAATAAAGCAAATAAAAATATAACGATTTTTTTCCTGACAAATGCCGTCCCAGATAATAAACTCTTGCAGCTGTAGACTGTGCTTCAATACATTGCCATGTTATTGACCCAATAAATTGATACGCAGTCAGCATTAACACCGGTCAGAACCGGTCATCGAGACAAAGGAAAATGACTGGTGTGATAACAAAACAATGGTGTAATAGTACATCTTATCCGCTTAAATAAACAATTACATCTGATTAAAGATTGCTGCCAATTTCAATCAATTTGAGTAAAAGCCGTTAGCGAATTATCAACTTAGTCACACAATGAACATAAGTAAAGAAGTTGATAATTGATTTTAATTTCGAGAAGTTTGTAATGTTTGTAATGATTAAAGGCTAAATGTGTTACAATTTTGAAGGACCATAGATGAACGTGTCTAAAACCCTTGACATTTTCGGCGAAAGTGTCGGAAATTGCGACTGCCATTATGGCGACCATAGGCAATAAGGGTCCTTTGGACTCTGACGAATCTAAAGACACGGTCTAAAAAAAATCAAATCTGATAATAGATCATTCAAAGATGTTTGACTTTCGGAATTCCAGTGGTTAGACTATAATGCAAAATCAAAAACGATGTATTGCAAAATATGCATACAGTTTCAAAAATCAAATTCATTCACTTTGGGTGTAGTACATGTATGTTGATAAAAGACAACATTTCAAAACACTAAAAATCAAAAGGTAATAAAAAAGTATGACAATCAATATTAAAATGAATATACATGAACAATTTTTATATAATTAATAATATATTAAAAATAACAATAATATTTTATTATGTTGATAATAAATATATATTGACACTTTTCAAAATGAGCTTTTTGTTTTGAAATTTAGCATATTTAATTTTGTTTATTAGCTCGGCTGTTTTCGGAGAAAACCCGAGGTATTGTCATAGCCAGCTCGTCGTGCGCCGTCCGACGTCTGCCATCTGCGTCATGCTAAAACCTATACATTTTGTTAAGGTTTTGAACATTGGCTCTTAAATAAAAGTGCTTCAACCTACAACTTTGAAACTTCACATGTAGCTGCACCTTGATGAGTTTTACACGCCACACCCTTTTTTGGGTCACTAGGTCAAAGGTCAAGGTCACTGTGACCTCTAAAAAAAAAAAAAAAAAAAAAATCTGACAAGCTTTCATTTATTAGCTCGGCTGTTTTCGGAGAAAACCCAAGGTATTGTCATAGCCAGCTCGTCGTCCGCTGTCAGCCATCCGCCGTAGGCGTTGTGCTAAAACCTTTACATTGGCTCTAAAATCAAAGTGCTTCCACCTACAACTTTGAAACTTCATATGTAGATGCACGTTGATGAGCTCTACACGCCACACCCAATTTTGGGTCACTAGGTCAAAGGTCAAGGTCACTGTGACCTCTAAAAAAAATATTCTGACAAGCTTTCGCAGCCGAGCGTTATTCGATGCTCTTGTTTAAGATCACAAAGAGGCCTCACAAGCTTGAAGTATGAAAACATCAATGACAAATGCGCAGGCTGCAGCAATATCCAAAAGTGAAGCGGCTGTAGTGTCGGCTATGACTAATGTGTACTTTGCTGCACAACATACTCTAGCATCATCGCTGGTTCCAGACCTGAACAGATTGTGTGTCTTGCAGGTAAAAAAATAAATAAAACATCTTTAAAACGAATTTGATTTGTTTTAAATTGATTGATAAAATTTGATTTTGTTTAAGTTTGCTACAAATATTGAGCAAAATAAACTTGAAATCATAAATTATATTTTCAGGATGCAAATTTGTATTAATATATTTTCAGGGTGCAACCCAGCTCAATGACCTTCCAGTTGACTGCCACACGTCATATGAACACAGCTCCAGTGTGTAGGAATTTCAAAACTGTATGGCAGACGTTCTGAGGAGTGATCTTCTCCAGAAGATACAGACATCATGCAAGTACAGTATCATGATCGATGAGAGCACAGACATTTCAGTGAAGCAAAATTTAGTGACCTATGTTAGACTTTTGGAAACTGATGAATTTGGAATGGCTGAACTTCAAAGAGCAAATGCAGAGAGCATATATGAGAATGTAGTTAATTTGCTTGGTAGAAAGGGAATTGACATTCAACATCTCTCAGAAATTCTATTAAAATTGAAAACTAGAAGAATTTGTTGATTTTGTCCATAGACAGCCCACCAATGGAAAAGTTTGATTTTAAACATGCTTTCAAGATTTGGGCTGGATTGAAGTTGAGGCGGATTATGGCCTTCTGCTAAAATGTATGTTCAGGATATCATGTGCTCATGTAATGTAAATTTATAATGTGCTTATTTTATGAACATGTGCTTGAGTTATGATGTGTGTATTTCTATAAATGTTTTGTTGTACTGTTGTTTTTTTTGTTATGCGCACATGATGTGGATTATGGCCTTCTGCTAAAATGTATGTTCAGGAAATCATGTGCTCATGTAATGTAAATTTATAATGTGCTTATTTTATGAACATGTGCTTGAGTTATGATGTGTGTATATCTATAAATGTTTTGTTATACTGTTGTTTTTTTTGTTATGCACACATGATGTGGATTATGGCCTTCTGCTTAAATGTATGTTCAGGATATCATGTGCTCATGTAATGTAAATTTATCATATGCTTATTTTATGAACATTTGCTTGAGTTATGATGTTTGTACTTCTATAAATGGTTTGTTGTAAACTGTTTATTTTTGTTATGCACACATGATGATTATAGAACATATTAAAGCTTTGTTTTGTAATTTCTCCTTTAACACCCCTTAGCCTAGACTTACAACAGGTGGTTCCTAATGCTTTCCTAAACTTTGGCTACAGTTTCTAAAATTTGGCTACAAAAAATTAAATTTGGCTAAAATGTTGGCATTAGAAATTTTTGGGCCAGGGGGAGCCCTGATCGTATAAGGGTCATCTGGGGTCAAAAATTAGGTCACCAGGCCAATGCTTGTAAAACCTTGTGTAGATGAAAGAGGTCACAGTTTTCATCACGTCTTAATGAAATTTTGTCAGAATGTATTAAATAATGACATCTGGCTTGGGATTGTATATGGGCTGATAGAATTTAAGTTGATGTGGCAAGGTTAGTCAGGTGAGCGATTCAGGGCCATCATGTGATGTGGCAAGGTTAGTCAGGTGAGCGATTCAGGGCCATCATGTGATGTGGCAAGGTTAGTCAGGTGAGCGATTCAGGGCCATCATGTGATGTGGCAAGGTTAGTCAGGTGAGCGATTCAGGGCCATCATGTGATGTGGCAAGGTTAGTCAGGTGAGCGATTCAGGGCCATCATGTGATGTGGCAAGGTTAGTCAGGTGAGCGATTCAGGGCCATCATGGTCCTCTTGTTATTAATTGTAATATTTTGTAATATATTGCTTGAATATTATGTATTGCAAATTTTATAACTGTAATTTATTTAGGCAGACTGGCACAGTATGTTGTATTTGTTCCAGTACACTGTATGAACATGAGAAAGTCATAAACCTTAAAGCAGCAGATATGCAGGGACCCACTTAAGTCATAATGGCCCTTGAAGTTTGTGTAAGACTCTTATATTTTATGAAAATAAGAAACACAATCTTCAGAACGAAAACTATTGAGCGAATGAGGTTGGGCAAACATGGCTTAAAAAATTGTTTCTGTCCCAGAACTTAATTATCTAAGCTGATATTTCTCATTTCCCTTATTTGTTTCCAGATGGCATTAAATGAAAAGAATCAACAGTCACTTAATAACAAAATTGAAGTCCAGGTACGTATAATCACACAAATTTTGTGTCCTTGTTGTTTAATTGCTAATTAATTAAATAACTACAGGAATTTGTATTACATGTATAGAGATGTGTCTTGACTATTGGAACAAATATAATTTTTAATCTAAAAAGGGAAGATGTGCATTTAAAAATTTAAAACAATATTTATAAGTATAATAAGAACTTTATTTTTACATATGCTGTATTTTGACTTGATATATATGATCAATTGATTTAATAATGAAAATTATTTTTTGTAAATAAATTTCTCTGCATTCCATGGGCGCATGAAATGTCTTTAAAATTATTGCTTATTATCCCCACGTTTTTCCGAGAAAAAGTGAGGATATTGTGGTGATGTGCGTCTGTCCGTCCGCCCTGGCCACCTGCTCCTCCTACACGTTTAGCACTAGAACCTTGAAACTTACATACATGATAGCTATGAGCATATGTGCGACAGTGACAGTGACAGAATTTTGATCTGACCCCTGGGTCAAATGTTATGGGGGTTGGGGCGGGGCTGGGTCAGAGATTTTCACTTATTTTTATGCCCCTGGTATGGTGCATTGGCCATAACTTTTGCAATATTGATGATAGCAACTTGATATTTAGCATGCATGTGTATCTCATGGAGCTGCACATTTTGAGTGGTTAAAGGTTAAGGTCAATGTCATCCTTCAAGGTCAAAGATAAAAAAAAACAAATAAAAGGGAAGTAATAAGCTTTAAAGGGAGGTAAGTAAATAACCTGCCAAATGATATAAAAAAAATAAATCAAAGTGGCGCATAGAGCTACACAGTAGTGGCGCAGAGATGTATTTAGTATTCAATTGTTTGTGTTTATCATCTGTGAAATGGTTTAGCTCATCCATCTAATGTTTATACAAGATAAGTATTGATGCAAAGCATCAAAGGGCGTCGGGAATTTCAGTGTAAAAGGCACTCAATGAAGTTACATGGAACAATTTTTTTCTACTGTAAATATTAATATATTGGCCTATTATTTTAAACAAAATAGAAAAAGATACTGGTATAATCATTATCTATAATTTTGTGTTATAACCCCCAAATAACCATTATTTATGATGTTGTGTTATAACTCCCATATAACCATTATCTATGTTTTTGTGTTGTAACCCTCAAATATTTCATAGTTCATTTTTAGCTCATCTATTTTTTGAAAAAAAATTATGAGCTATTGTCATCACCTTGGCGTCGGCGTCTGCGTCGGCGTCCGGTTAAGTTTTGTGTTTAGGTCCACTTTTCTCAGAAAGTATCAATGCTATTGCATTCACTTACTTACTATCATGAGGGGACTGGGCAGGCAAAGTTAGATAACTCTGGCGTGCATTTTGACTGAATTATGTGCCCTTTTTATACTTAGAAAATTGAAAATTTTGGTTAAGTTTTGCGTTTAGGTCCACTTTTTTTCAGAAAGTATCAATGCTATTGCATTCAAACTTGGTACACTTACTTACTATCATGAGGGGACTGGGCAGGCAAAGTTAGATAACTCTGGCGTGCAATTTGACAGAATTATGTGCCCTTTTTATACTTAGAAAATTGAAAATTTGGGTTAAGTTTTGTGTTAAGGTCCATTTTATTCCTTAAGTATCAAAGCTATTGCTTTCATACTTGCAACACTTACTAACTACCGTAAGGGGACTGTGCAGGCAAAGTTATGTAACTCTGACTGGCATTTGGACGGAATTATGGGCCCTTTATACTTAGAAAATTGAAAGTTTGGTTAAGTTTTGTGTTTTGGTCCACTTTACCCCTAAAGTATCATAGATATTGCTTTCATACTTGGAACACTCGCAAACTATCATAAGGGTACAGTAAAAGGACAAGTTGCATAACTCTGGATGTCATTTTTACGGAATTATGGCCCTTTTTTGACTTAGTAACTTTGAATATATGGTTAAATTTTGTGTTTCGATCCACTTTACTTCTTAAGTATCAAGGCTATTGCTTTCAAACTTCAAATACTTTCATGCTATCATGAGGTTACTGTACCTGGCAAGTTGAATTTTACCTTGACCTTTGAATGACCTTGACTCTCAAGGTCAAATTATTAAATTTCTCTAAAATTGCCATAACTTCTTTATTTATGATTAGATTTGATTGATACTTTGACAAAACTACTCTTACCTGACATACCACAATAGACTCCACCCAAACCATCGCCCGTGCCCCCCCCCCCCCAACCCCCCCCCCTATTTTTTTTTTTTTTTTTTTTTTTTTAAGATCATCTCACAAATGACCACCACACCCTCACACTATACCCCCCCCACCCCACCCCCTCCCCAATTTTTTTTTTAAACGGTTAAAAAACAAAACTATTTATTTTGATTATTTTTTGTTTGAAATACCGTCCAACCATCGCACCCAAGAATCCCCCCCCCACCCCCCCTCCCCCCACCCGAATCCCCCCCCCCCCTATTTTTTTTTTTTTTTTTTTTTAAATCATCTCACAAATTACCACCACACCCTCACACTATACCCCCCCACCTCACCCCCCCCAATTTTTTTTTATGAAACGGTTAAAAAACACAAATATTTATTTTTATTATTTTATGTTTGAAATACCGTCCAACCATCGCACCCAAGAATCCCCCCCACCCCCCCCCCCACCCCCCCCCCCCCCACCGATTTTTTTTTTTCCTTTTTTTCGCATTTTTGGAAGAAAATGTAATAAATGTCCACCCCCCCACACAATGCACCGCTCTTCACTCCACCCCTCCATCCTTTGTGATTGAAAATGAGAGTCCCTTCACCTTTAAAAAGAAAATAGATGAGCGGTCTGCACCCGCAAGGCGGTGCTCTTGTATTTACATTGGTTTCCTTTTTTTTTTACTGGCATCCGTGTGCAGTTTTCATTAATGGAACAGAACTTTGTAGGTTTTAAAAAATCTGCTTCATTTTGTAAGCGTAATTTCATATTTTTCTCAACTTCAAGGGGAGATGATTCTGAACTTATTCTTACGTTGCTCATTTACGATAGGGGTTGAGTACTCATTGATATGAAAACACTTTGAAATTCAGTAAAAGATCATAATAGATTTATAGCTCTGATATTCATCATTTTCATTAGGGTTCGAGTAATACTGATATAAAAACACTTAACAAGTTTGGAGAGATTCAGATGAAAGTTGTGAAATCTTCTAAACAAGTGGAAATTGTTTATTTTGTCAAATTTAATAGAAAAAAATTCTCGACTTATTGTCCCGATGTTTCTCATTTTAAATGAGGTAAAAATGCTCATTGATATGAAGACACTGTAAGTTTGGAAAGAATCTGATGAAAAATGTTGACATAATCACCTAACCAAGCAGTTTTTTACTTTTATTTTTTAATTCAAAGAGACATAATTCTGGACTTATGGTCCGATATTGCTCATATAGAGTTTGGGTTGGGTCTTCATTGATAAAAAAACACCTGTGCAAGTTTGGGAACAATTGGATGAAAATTTTGGACTTCGAACAACGATTTCAAATTTTCTCAAATTCTAAGGAAGATATCTATGGACGTAATGGTTGGATAATGCTAAAGGGTCCATACCACCTGGAAAGTAATACGTGTCGCGCTTCGCGCTCTATATGTGGTTCTTAAAAAAAAAAATCCGAGGAGTGCTTGACTCTAGGAAAACAGGTTGCTGGGACACAGCTCCTCCTTGATAAGCGGCTGCTTCCTTTATAGCAACTCATTGTTACAATCATTAATACGTGTCGCGCTTTGCGCTCTATATGTGGTAGGGATAGTACTAAGGGCCTATGATAGACAACCATAAAAATACATGGATAATAGATGTGTTGTTTGCATTTATTTGTTAATATAAAAACACGTGTATTTTTATAAGATATTAAAGTGATGTAAGAAATTTTAATTCACGTCACCACGCGGCATCCATTAATTTTAATAAAAATGTCCAATGTAGTAAAATGGATTTTAAAATGTCTACAAAAAATAAAGCTTTATTATATTTATTAACCTGACTGAAAAAAATTGTCAGCCACCGAACTGTTCCGTTCGTGCCGGAACCCGGGATTGAACCGGGGGCCTTTAGATGATTGTTGCGTAAACAACTTCAGTCTAACGCTCTCCCAACTGAGCTATTCCGGCTGACATCATTTATGTACTGCTATTTGGTCAAGTTGTGTACATGTATAGCGATCGTTATTATATGTATTAATAAACTAATACATTGTATGTTTTCGTACCACTACGCCTTCCAATAAACTTGCTTGCGCGATAGGTCGTCAAACATTGTATTACATTGATTCTTTACTAAATAAGCAAATTAGAAAAACCACAAAATAAATATATTTTGATTATGTGTTGTTTTTATACAAAACCAGAAAGTTTCACGTATTTGCCCAGTCCCTGTGATCTTTCCCCTTTGATCAGTTGCGGATCAGTTATTAATTAAAACAATTAGCTTTGCATTATTGGCAATAAATGTTGAAATATATGTGATAGGCACAAAAGCAGTACTTATTTACACCAATTTACACAAAAAATCACCACTATGCAAGATAATCTTAAAACAAAAATATATACATTGATCCGTAAAATAACTTCTCCTCCCATAAGCGAAAAAAAAATGCATTACATACTAGTCGCCGCTCTCCAGAGCAACGCCAACAAGGGATTATAAAATATTGGCGCAAAGGGACACCTGTATATGAGAGAAGAGATAGAATGCAGTCAAGCATAAAAAGCATGAGAAACTCATGGAATAGAGCCACAAGAATCTATAAGGGGCTGAAACTTTCAATTTGTGCAATATAATTTTAGACTCATTACTGAAAATCTGTCAAAATGTTCAAGTGGGAAATTTGTTTGGAGAGCAGGATGAGGAGGAGAAATTAGGGTATAGATTTTCACTCATTTTTTAGGTTATTTTACATTAACTTCTTCATTTCTACATTGAATTACTTTAAATTTATACTGAACATCTCTTATGACAATACGGTCAATCTCAACTATGCATGGCCCCATTACCAACCCTGGGGTGCCCCTGTGTCAAACATGCGGCGTGGGGATGCGCGTCGGCCTCTGCCGCGCCATTTCTAGTTTATTATGCAATAAGATCAGAATTTGCTACTCACTTAACTTGAAAATCTAATTGAATATTACCTGTAATTTAAACATTCTAGTGAACACAAGAGATGATTTAATTTTGTTACAATTAATGAAAAAATATAACAACAAGCCATTAATGTGTTTTTGTTTCTGTATAATTGTATGCATGTATTTTATCATCCTCTATTAATTCAAGCATTACTTTTAATGTACTTGCAATATATCAAGTAATTGAACAAATTGTTAAAGGAAGTATTTTATATATAAACACATAAACATGTCATTTACCAATAAAATCAGTAATATATTAAGCTTCCAATCAAAGCTTCCAAAAAAAAGGTCATCAGATAAAATCAGGAAAAAACATGCTGCCACTCAAGAGACCACATTTATAAGTCATTCTTAATGAATATTTGTCAGCATGTTTACCTCGATACAATATCAAGGAAGAGAATTGGAATTTGGGTCTCATTTTGTATTTTATCATCGAGACTTAGTTTTAATGGTTTTTAGCCGGATTTGTTTCGAAAAAATCTCGGCTTATAGATTGATGTTGTCGGGCGGGCGGGCGGGGTGGCGGCGTGCTCGAAAATGTTAAAGTTCTTATTTCATGGTATAACTTTGGTATGCTTGGACCTAGAGTCTTCAAACTTGACATGAAGGTTGGCCAGGATTAACAAATGACCACTGGTCATTTCAAGGTCATTCATTTGAAGGTCAAGGTCACTGTGACCTTCAATATAAAAAATGTTAAAGTTGTTATAACTTTGGTATGCTTGGACCTAGAGTCTTGAAACTTGACATGAAGGTTGGCCATAACTAGTTAGTAACCACTGGTCATTTCAAGGTCATTCATTTGAAGGTCAAGGTCACTGTGACCTTGAATGTAAAAATGTTAAAGTTCTTATTTCATGGTATAACTTTGGTATGCTTGGACCTAGAGTCTTCAAACTTGACATGAAGGTTGGCCAGGATTAACAGATGACCACTGGTCATTTCAAGGTCATTCATTTGAAGGTCAAGGTCACTGTGACCTTCAATATAAAAAATGTTAAAGTTGTTATAACTTTGGTATGCTTGGACCTAGAGTCTTGAAACTTGACATGAAGGTTGGCCATAACTAGTTAGTAACCACTGGTCATTTCAAGGTCATTCATTTGAAGGTCAAGGTCACTGTGACCTTGAATGTAAAAATGTTAAAGTTCTTATTTCATGGTATAACTTTGGTATGCTTGGACCTAGAGTCTTCAAACTTGACATGAAGGTTGGCCAGGATTAACAGATGACCACTGGTCATTTCAAGGTCATTCATTTGAAGGTGAAGGTCACTGTGACCTTCAATATAAAAATGTTAAAGTTGTTATAACTTTGGTATGCTTGGACCTAGAGTCTTGAAACTTGACATGAAGGTTGGCCAGAACTAGTATAATGAAATTGATGGAAACTTCAAACAATATGTTACTAATTTGCTAATAAAAAAATTGAGATCAAACTTTCCTAATTGTCAATTCAAGTTCATATTTGTGACCTTAAATGTTATTGTTGTTCATGTATATGCATGCATTCAAAACATAACACAAGGTTTGCTCATGCCTTGAAAAGTACTTACATTTCATTTTGACCTTTGAACAATATTTCAGTAATTTAAGTATTGCATTGACAAAAACACGAAAGGTACTTTCCTGTCATTTAAATCAAAAATCCGGCTTCAATGCGGTCATCTCCGACCGCGGAACTCTTGTAATCAAATGTTTGTTTACTCATGTTTTATATAATAGTATGTATATTATAAAATGGTTGTTTGTTTCCAAGTAACAATAGTTTTTAATAAGATGTGTTTGTGAAACACTATGCCCCCCACCCATATATTTGACCTTTGACCTTGAAGCATGACCTTGACCTTTCGCTACTCAAAATGTGCAGCTCCATGAGATACACATGCATGTCAAATATAAAGTTGCTATCTTCAATATTTGCAAAAGTTATGGCCAATGTTAAAGTTTGACGCAAACCAACAAACACACAGGGCAAAAACAATATGTCCCCCAGTCTATAATAGCAAGGATCCATTGGTGTTCTTCTGATGTTTCAGGAGGCTCAAACAGAAAAGAACTTAAAGTCCCTGGATAACAAAATTGATGTTGAGATCTCTAACATGAAAACCAGGCAGGAAAAGAGCAGAAACACAGCCATATACTCTTTTATAGGTAAGAAATTTGTTACATATTACTGTACTTCAGCACCAATGGTCCCGTTCCCTCCCCGCCTAATTTGGGTCGTTCTCTGGATGAACTGGACTTTATGCATGTGCGTAACGTGTCGTCCCAGATCAGCCTTTGCAGTCTTAGCAGGCTAATCAGGGAAACACTTACCGCTTTTATGGTATTTTTTGTTTCAAGGAAGTCTCTGAAAAACAAAAATCCAGTTTAGGTGGATGGTTTCATCCCTGATAAGCCTGTGTTAACAGCAAGGGCTAATATGGGATGACACTGTACGCACATGCATTTAGCCCAGTTTTCATGGAACGCAGCTCTTTACATAATAAACAAGAATGTAAGGTTTTAAGGTCTGGGTAACAGTGATCAAGTTGGATTGTTATTAAATCATGACTATTGGAGTTAGAGAGTGGTCAACATTAATGTATTGGAGTTAGAGAGTGGTCAACATTAATGTATTGGAGTTAGAGAGTAGTCAACATTAATGTATTGGAGTTAGAGAGTGGTCAACATTAATGTATTGGAGTCAGAGAGTGGTCAACATTAATGTATTGGAGTTAGAGAGAGGTCAACATTAATGTATTGGAGTTAGAGAGTGGTCAACATTAATGTATTGGAGTTAGAGATTGGTCAACATTATGTATTGGAGTTAGAGAGTGGTCAACATTAATGTATTGGAGTTAGAGATTGGTCAACATTAATGTATTGGAGTTAGAGAGTGGTCAACATTAATGTATTGGAGTTAGAGATTGGCCAACATTAATGTATTGGAGTTAGAGATTGGTCAACATTAATGTATTGGAGTTAGAGAGTGGTCAACATTAATGTATTGGAGTTAGAGAGTGGTCAACATTAATGTATTGGAGTTAGAGAGTGGTCAACATTAATGTATTGGCGTTAGAGAGTAGTCAACATTAATGTATTGGAGTTAGAGAGTGGTCAACATTAATGTATTGGAGTCAGAGAGTGGTCAACATTAATGTATTGGAGTTAGAGAGTAGTCAACATTAATGTATTGGAGTTAGAGAGTGGTCAACATTAATGTATTGGAGTTAGAGAGTGGTCAACATTAATGTATTGGAGTTAGAGAGTAGTCAACATTAATGTATTGGAGTTAGAGAGTAGTCAACATTAATGTATTGGAGTTAGAGAGTAGTCAACATTAATGTATTGGAGTTAGAGAGTAGTCAACATTAATGTATTGGAGTTAGAGAGTAGTCAACATTAATGTATTGGAGTTAGAGAGTGGTCAACATTAATGTATTGGAGTTAGAGAGTAGTCAACATTAATGTATTGGAGTTAGAGAGTGGTCAACATTAATGTATTGGAGTTAGAGAGTGGTCAACATTAATGTATTGGCGTTAGAGAGTGGTCAACATTAATGTATTGGAGTTAGAGAGTAGTCAACATTAATGTATTGGCGTTAGAGAGTGGTCAACATTAATGTATTGGAGTTAGAGAGTGGTCAACATTAATGTATTGGAGTTAGAGATTGGTCAACATTAATGTATTGGAGTTAGAGAGTGGTCAACATTAATGTATTGGAGTTAGAGAGTGGTCAACATTAATGTATTGGAGTTAGAGAGTGGTCAATATTAATGTTTTTAATTTCAAATCATGCAAGGACTATAACTAAAAAAAAATGCTTCAGTCAATATTTGCTGGTTATTGTACTTGTCTGAAATGTTATGCTCTTAAGCTTTTTTACCATATATGGCCAGCATAACGTGGCATGGATTGTTATCGAACTTGTCTGAAATATTATGCCCACAAATATTATAACCAAGTTTCATGATAATCCAATTTAAAACTGTTATGAGCCAATATGGGACATACTTCTCTTGGACACCTACCCCTGCCAGTTGCCAGCCATGGATGTTCACATAATATGCCCTGTATATGATACAGTGAACAAATTACAGGAATACTTCTACAGTGATATGTTTTATTTAACAGCATGTGCCTTTTGGAATTTGAAGAAGGTGTGATTAACCATGAAATTATTATAAATTTCAGTATTCCATTTGTTTATAAGTGCGTGTCCAACTGCTTGTTACATTTGATATTAAAAAAGTGCTTCATTCTTATATTTCTGTATATTAAACTCAATAAACAAATTATTGAGTTTATTGGAAAAGTTTGGCATCTTTTTGAGGAAATTTTGGCGAGATTTTTGGGGGAAAATGGTACTTTTTGCCATTGGAAAACATCCTGTAATAGGCTGTAATTTTGGGCAAAATTAATCACTATTATATACTGTTGAAATGTAATACAAAATTTGTCTGAATGTTTTAACTTTCTATCAGACCTATATTTAACTGAAAAAAATATGAAATAGGGCTCTGTTTTAACAAGTTTACTCCGTAATTCTTAGAGTTGTGTTCATATTAATTTTCCTGTGAGGTCTTCAATGTATGAATACATGGGAAAAGCCATTAATCAATATCAAGAAATAAGTAGTGTCAGTTAATAAAATGTATTTTATGAATTTACAATGAGTGCATAGTAAGTATAAGAATTTACATGTAGCAAGCGCCTGAGGGAAAGGATTCCAGGGCACATAATCCTAATGGGAACCTGATCTGACAAAAATGTATCCAATGGAAATGAAATATTTGTATACGACATAATGTTATAGTTATGTTTTGGATTGTTTTTTTTTGTTCCTTATAAAGTTTAACAAAGGCAATTACCTTCCTTGACAAAAGAATGAAAAGTGCATATTTTAATATGTTAAGTATTTGATACAAATCTTTGGTTTTCTTCAGGATTTCCAAGAAAAATGGCGAAGAAGTCAGTTAACCATATTTAGGCCATGAAAATATGTACAGAAACCTTATTTACAAAGGTGCATGCATTATATATGAATTATTTAAATACACAAACATTGGTATTTAGAACAATATATATATTTTAACCCTTAAAGCGCTGGAGCTGAATTTTAAAGGCCTTTGCAAACAGCTTGGATCCAGATGAGACGCCACAGAACGTGGCGTCTCATCTGGATCCAAACTGTTTGCTATTCTGATAGTATTCTTTGAAAAAATTGAAGAAAATGCTAATTTTAGAAATTCTGCAGACGACATTTTAGCAGACGACAAATTTCCCAGCATGCAAAGGGTTAAGGCAACAAGTATCTGATTTCACACAACTAAACATTTCAAAATAACGCTATAATAATGTATATAAATGGTTGTAAAGATACAGTTAATGACAAAATGATAACATGCTATTTAAAGAAAAAACATCAGAAACCACTTCTTGTTCTTATAATGTCATAATGTGTCTTGTTCTGAGAAAACTGGGCTTAATTCATGTGCGTAAAGTGTCGTCCCAGATTAGCCTGTGCAGTCCGCACAGGCTAATCAGGGACAACACTTTCCACCTTAACTTGATTTTCAGTAAGGAGGGACTTCCTTGAAACTCAAAATACCATAAAAGCGGAAAGTGTTGTCCCTGATTAGCCTGTGCGGACTGCACAGGCTAATTTGGGACGACTCTTTACGCACATGAATTAAGCCCAGTTTTCTCAGAACAAGACACTCATAATTATCACTTGTCTTATAATTATCCCCATTCTGTTATCAATTTTTTCCTGGTCACATGTTTACTATACCCTCGCCCCAAATTTACCACCCAATAAACCACTGTTATCTATATAATATGTCTTTCACAAGAGATTTGTTACTGAAAGGAAGTGCTCTATGAAAAACATGAGGGTTGAGTATGAAATTGTTGTATTTGTTTAAAGTTAGCATATTTATAAAATCTATGACTTTCAATTCTAAATCAGAGCACTGTCAAAGTTGAATTTTTATCGAGGCTGTTTTCGGAGAAAACCCAAGCTATTGTCATAGCCAGCTCTTCCGCGGTAAAACCTTAACATTGGCTCTTAAATCAAAGTACTTCCACCTAAAACTTTGAAACTTCAAATGTAGATGCACCTTGATGAGTTCTACACGCCACACCCAGTTTTGGGTCACTAGGTCAAAGGTCAAGGTCACTGTGACCTCTAATATCAAACTTTAACATAGGCTCTAAAATCAAAGTGCTTCCACCTACAACTTTGAAACTTCATATGTCGATGCACCTTGATGAGTTCTACACGCCACACCCATTTTTGGGTCACTAGATCAAAGGTCAAGGTCACTGTGACCTCTAATATAAAACTTTAATAAAAACCTTAACATTGCCTCTAAAATCAAAGTGCGTCCACCTACAACTTTGAAACTTCATATGTAGATGCACCTTGATGAGTTCTACATGCCACACCCATTTTGGGTCACTAGGTCAAGGTCACTGTGACCTCTTTAAAAAAAAAATCTGACAAGCTTTCGTAGCCGAGCGTGGCACCCGTTATGCTGTGCTCTTTTTCGTATGAAGGTTTGCCAAATTTTAGCTTCATATCACTAGTAATTACAGGGATGCAAATTAATATAACAATGCATTCAACAAGTATATAAGTGCAAAGTGATTTCATTTCAATGTACTCGGTGAAAAGCACCTCTTCGAAAAAAATAAATCTCTGTGTTTGGTCTCTAAAAATATTTTACTATGCATAAATGGTGGTAGACAGATTAGGGTAGAACTGTAACGCTGTTTGTCTGTACGTCCATCATTGTGTCCAGATGTCGGTCAGAAAATTTCTGTCTGAGCCGTTACTTTGCCATATATTTATAATTAAAATATCTTGGTACCAATGTATGCAATATTAAGATTACGTATTGCATGTAACACCTGTCTCTGTACCTCAAAAGTCAAGTTCTGATGTGAAATATGGCTTTATAGCAGCTAATTTGAACTGCAACTTTGTCATTCATCAGGCAAGTTTAAATAAAATAACTGACCACAAATGACCACCATCAGAGAACAGCATGTTGAATGTACCAACTGCTTCAGGTCAAGGTCATGCTTAGAGGTCAAATGTCAGATTTGGCCTAAAAACAGGTTGCTTTTAACAGCATTAGAGCTTTTAGAAAAACATGGAGTTTTGGGGCATTCATGCCCTTTGAACAAATCCCCAGGTTATTATAGTTTGATTATTGATATTGTAACTTAGACATTTATGTACAAGATACTTTTTTTCCCACTCAAACAAACCGTCACATATAAATCTGTGATCCAAAGTTTTCATTTAGTTTAGAGTTTCAAGATGCATGCTATTTCAGGGAGCGAATCTTTGCTGAAACAGACAGAAACGGGCATTTCAGGGGCAAAACATAGTTGGAAGTCCAACAAAAATTATTATATGAATTTTTAAAGTGCATCAGTAAGAAAAACTAAAAATTAAAAAAACTGATTTTTCTGTAAACTATTTAGTCTAGTTTGTTTGTAAGAAATCGTGAAATTCATATGATCCACGCTTGGAACAAGTTAGATTTACATGAGGGACCTTACCTGCTATCCTCTCCACAGCAAATATGAAAAAAAGCTATCAATAATTGGGCTGTTACTATTTGATTTGTTTAGGATTAGATTTTTGTATTTTGGTGGGTAAGATGTCCATAAGAAATTTGTTTTAAAAATTTCCCATGGCAATTTTTTTGTGAAATAATTTATTAAGTAAAGTGTTGGACTTTGTAGACCTCTTTATTTTAGCTCGATTGCATTGAAAGTCCAATTCTAATCGGGACGGTCTTGAGTCTGCGCCCTGGGTAGAACCAAATATAAATGTCTCTGAAATAGTTTTTTAATGTGCTCCCACGATGGGGATCAAACACATATCCTCCCATTGACTAGGCAGTTACTATATCCACTTTGCAATGGGACATTATTAACCCATTTATGCCCAGTGGACTCTCCCATCCTTCTTAATTGGATCAATTTATTTCCAAAATTAGGGATGTCTACCATATTTATTTCTATATTTATAATATTTCATATAGAAATTCCTTTAAGCAAACAGCGCAGACCCAGATGAGACGCCGCATTATGTGGCGTCTCATCTGGGTCTACGCTGTTTGCAATGTCCTTTTTTCAGGACGCTAGGCATAAATGGGTTAAGTGGGCCTTTAAAAAGCTAGCTAACAGCCCTAAAATTGTGCCATTACATACCTTTACATACTATAAAGGCATATATATTTGATGATTCTGTCAATAAACTGAAATTGCCATTCTTAACTCCTTGGCACCACATCTTGCTATATCAACTGCTATTTGTCTCATTTCAGGTTTCCTAACAACAGGGGCTTCGCTGTTCTTTGCCTACTTGAGGTTGTTAAAGTGATCCTTGTAGATGATTATGCTACCTCATCTGTGATTCCACTATGAAAAGTCGGCGAAATGACCAATGTCCTGGTGAACAGATGGAGGAAATATAACCGAAAATGGAATTTTTTTTTGGGGGGGGGGGGGTAAGAAATTTTTATATTTTAGTTTTTATTGTGATAATCATTGAATTTTTAAAGCATTCATAAACAGTCAAGATTTAAAGACAACCTCAGTGCTGTTTTGATTTAAGTATGTTAACGTTTTTAATAGCTTGTATTTATAAAAAATACCTATTTAATGGACAAACGATGATTGATGCAGTTTTATTAGTCCCCTACCTGTTTCAACTGAGGGGACTTGTGGTTTTCGCTCTGTGCGTCTGTCTGTCACACTTTTCTGGATCCTGCAATAACTTTAAAAGTTCTTAATATTTTATCATGAAACTTGAAACATCTATAGATGGCAATATGGACACTATGCACGTCATTTCATTGTGTTATTACGTCAAACATTCTGGTTGCTATGGCAACAAATAGACTAGAAATACTGCTGAAAATGGTGGTTTTCTGGGTCCTGCGATAACTTTAAAAATTCTTCACATTTTTTCATGAAACTTAATACATGGATAGATGACAATATGAACATTATGCATTTTATTTCATTTTGTTCCTACATCAAAAATTCTGGTTGCTATGGCAACAAAAACAAAAAAATTCTGACAATGGTGGAATTTCTGACAATGGTGGAGCCGGTAGGGAACATATATTGCTTGGCAATAGTCTTGTTACTTATATACGTGGAATTTACTTCATTAGATTACTTGAAATAACTTGCAATTTTTATGCCCCCGGTAGGGTGGCATATAGCAGTTGAACTGTCCATCAGTCCGTCTGTCTGTCAGTCTGTGCGTCCGTCCGAAAACTTTTACATCGGTCATAACTTTTGCAACATTGAAGATAGCAACTTGATATTTGGCATGCATGTGTGTCTCATGGAGCTGCACATTTTGAGTGGTGAAAGGTCAAGGTCATCCTTCACGGTCAAAGGTAAAAAAAACATTGAATTAAAAATTCAAAGCGGAACAGTAGGGGCATTGTGTTTCTGACAAACACATTTTGTTGTATTGTATTGTTAAATTGTTTTGCTTTGAATTTAGAAAATTGTTCTTAATGTTTTTCTTTTTATATGGTAATTTTATTTTCAATATGTAAATAAACAAATACATTTTCAAAATCTTCATTTATATTGTACTTATAGCTGTCTTTGAAACCGCTCAAGTCAGTTTTGGGCATTTTAAAGAAAATGAAATGAATATAATAATTTAAGTTTTTATTGAAACGACTTATAAGGGAAATTATTAGTGCTGCAACAATACGCCAAAACCCGTATTGCAATATATTGTCAGTTCAAAAACCCGTATTGCAATATATCGCAATATATTGCTAACTTGTACCAAAATTATAACTTGCCAATTACCCGATAATCCTGTATATTCCAGTTTTAAAGCAAATTTTGGTAAATATTTACTATACCGGTAAATGTGCTCAAGAATAACAAGAAACACAAACATTCGCAACTTTTTTTAAGTATCAAATACATTTTGGCATTTGTTACTATTTAAAGATGTGATGAAATAACGTCCAACCAGGGCGTTTTTTTTTCGCTGAACACGCTTAATTTATCTGACGTGATGTTCCCGTTTTTATACAACACAAAATACACCCATACTTTCCATGCCACGTTCTACATGTCTGTATAATTTTTGCTTGCTTTTTATTGAGACAAAGAATAAAGCACTTTATTTGACGCTATAATTTTTTATTGTCGCATTAGCATTAAAATTTTGAAGCGTATTTCCGAAATTTGGATTACAAATTCAATAATGCTCAATTCAGAATCGAACGAAACATTTACAGCTGTGCGCAATTAATTCAACAATAATCTGTTCAAAAGCATCGAACGAATGCTCCAATGTAACAACACTTCTCCGTATAATATACTTTTCAGAATGCTATTTTTACGAAAAAAACTATTTACACTGCTTTGTTTTGTTTACCTTGTTATCATTATTTTGGATGGCTTTTCTGGACGAAATGTGAATGAATTTTTGTAAAATTTTCGTACCGGTATGATGAAAATCGTATCGCAATACAATATGCGGATTGCGTATTGCGATATATACCGATATACCGGTATATTGTTGCAGCACTAGGAATTATTTATTTAATCTGGCATATTTGTAAGACTGTGAAACATAGGTGATAGATAGTTGGTAGAAATATAAATACAAGCTTTACTTGTCAATTTCTGATCCTGTCCCTTAACATGTCACAAAAAGCAATCAATAAAAACATAGTGTAAAATACATAGTGTTTTCACATGGTTGCTTAACTTGTGGTTTACTTAATTATACATATGTTTGCAGTATTAGTGTTTTCACATGGTTGCTTAACTTGTGGTTTACTTAATTATACATATGTTTGCAGTAATAGTGTTTGACCAAAACTAAGCATTCATATTGACTTTTATATACAGTATTTTCCCAGAAAAAAAATCACTACAATAAAATGAATCTTTTTTTTGACAAAGTTGACCAACATGATTTTTTAAAGAACATTGTCAACTACTTCAACTTAATGATTTAATAAGGGTGTCACGATACGCTCACCTTACGATACGATACATATCGTAGTACAGTGTGTACGATACAATACGTATCCCGATACGCATCGTCAGATGGAAACAACATACAAACCATTTACAACCATTTTTCAATTTTATTTAAAGACCTCTACATATGTGTTATACAAGATACATAATACCATATAACTTAATGAAAGTACATGAATTGACAATTAGTTATTATTATTTACAAATCTAAAACTTTGATTAAATATGAACACGAAATTATGAATATGTTAAAAAAATACGGACTGCTTTATTTTTCTTTTACTTCGATAGATTATTTAAGTTAAAAATAAAACCTGTTTACCAACTAGTCAAACTGGCTATCTTTGCTTGTGCCGTAAAAAACTCCAAGCGCAATTCGTAGAACCAGTCAAATATTGCATCTTTTTTCGTGACGTAGGCGACACAGCACATTTTTGAGTGGTTGAAATTTAATTTTAATGGTTTCAAATAATTTGCGAAATTCTCAGGGGAATCACAAAATTTCAGCTCCTGCTTAGAAAATTCGTAGCGACTAAAGTCATGATATAAAGCAAACGTTTATACGAAATAAACGCCTACCACTTTCTTACTGATAACACAAAATGCTTCCATATTTTTATTAGAAGCTCGCTGGAAGTGATTTAAATTCAACTTCCGCCTTTTTTGGGGCGAATTACAGTTACTTCCCTTGAAATGCGTCATGGAAAATGCCGTACCGTACTGTACGGACGCGGAGGCGTATCGTGAACAGTACCGAGGGGAGACTATTACGATATACCGTCCCACAGAGTACCGTGACATCCTTATGATTTAACAAATGTTGATAACACAATACTACCTTTATTTGTCATGAGTTTCAAAGGATTCTTTCCCAGTCAACAGAAACTAGTTTAATACATTTTAAGATTGTTTAGGGTGCTTGTTCTAATATAAATTAAAGTGATATTATGGGCATTTTTCACTGTTGAATTGAGCTGAAAAGAATCAACAGGTCAACAGAGTAAGTTAAAATGTGGTTACTGCCCAATTATCTGCAACTCATCTTGCTAACAGTTGTTTATAAAAATAAATTTTATATTATATATTTTACGTGACCCACCCAGTCCTGTAAGACGAAATGATCCATAAAACAAAATGGTGTCTTTGTGTTGTATAAACGTATCTGCACTAAAACTAAATTTAGGTTCACATTGTACATGCGTGATCAGTTGTCAAACAAAAGTACGGTTGATATTCAAATGCATTATTTTTCTCTTTCCGGGGTATTGTTTTAGTATGTTGATGCTGCATTAACAAATATAAGTGTACATGAAGTGAAAACAGCAAAAATAAACAACGGTTGCGATAGACACCTATAAACTGTTAGAAACCCATAATATCACTTCAAAAGATGTTTATTTCATTTTTTTTTAATAATGTATTGTGAGGAATATCTGCACATTTGTTTGAAATAAACACATAATAGATACTAAAATGTTTTTTCTAGTTGTATTATGAGATACCATATGCGAAGAATCTATTAGACCAGCAATAACATAATACCAAATTGTAATTATATTACCAATTTCAATGAAGTTAATTGTCGTCTGGTCTGAAAATTGTACATAAGACATCATTTCTACAAAGTTTCCTTTTTTTTAAATCTTTGTCTACTAAGGCTTTTATTACTACTTCCTATTGCTCTCTGGGTAGATCAATAAGAACAATCATTAAGTAAAAACAAAGATCATGGTATAATTTAATATTGCACATAGTGACGCAAAATCACAAAAACTTAATGCTTTCATACTTGAGAAATCTATAGCAGCTGGACCTAACTTACAAATACAATAACACAGCATAGAACATTAACCCTTTGCATGCTGGGTAATTTGTCTTCAGCTAAAATGTCGTCTGCTGAATTTCTAAAATTAGCATTTTCTTCGATTTTTTTCAAAGAATACTATCAGAATAGCAAACAGTTTGGATCCAGATGAGACGCCACGTTCTGTGGCGTCTCATCTGGATCCAAACTGTTTGCAAAGGCCTTTAAAATTCGGTTCCCGCACTGAAAGGGTTAACAATGTTGCCTCATTCAAAATTAAGGACCAAAATGTATGGCATTAGATAGTGGTCATCAAATAACCACACATAAACAAATAGCCCTGCTGTATTGGGACATGTAACTATTCCTGTATGTTTGTATGTTACATTAAGACCAAACTTTGTTAAATTGAGCCATCTTCTAGGAAAACTGCATGTTCTTAGAAGAGATGTCTCAAATTAGCCTGAGGAGTCCACACAGGCCAATAAGTGACCACACTAAATGCTTAATCTGGATTTTGGTTTAGAAGAGACTTCATCCAAAATGAAGAAATTTCATAAAAATGCAAAGTGTTGTCCCAAGCTAATCTGGGATGACACTCAATGCACATGCATTAAGCCCATTTTTCTCAGAACAAGGCTACTATATAAATAAGACATTAGTCTCATCTGATGTTTACAAATAAACACTACATGTACATGAACAACGTGTCCTATGAAAGATAAGTCATTGTTCAACTTTGCAGGTGTGGGAAACTTACCGAGTTCAAAGTTCAGTAAAATCTGCACAACTGCAATGTACATGAAGCTCATCAGATAATGATTTATAACAGGGTTGTAACTTGCAAAAGTGCATTATTTTGTAATGAAATGTTAAAACCTTCTAAAACTTGTACAAGTGTTATAAACAAAATGTTCAGATCCACATTGAATAAATTAAATCCTCGCCCTGAAAAAACTGGGCACAGGCTAATCAGGGATGACACTTAACGCTTTAATTGCACGTTTTGTTAAATGGAAGAAAATCCAGTTTTAATGGAAAGTGTCGTCCCTGATTAGCCTGTGGGTCTGCACAGGCTAATCTGGGACATTTCACGCACATGCAATAAGCCCTGTTTTCACATGAGTTAAAGTCATTTGGTGCTTAAAATTGTATCAATGTATTTAAGCAGTTAAAAACAATGCAAACATGGGAATATACCTAACAAGTTCTATGGTAGGTCACCCAAAACACTTAATCATCCACAAATAAATTGAACAATTGTTATGCACACCTTGTAAAACTGATCTGGAATGATTAAGTCACTATAGAGGACTGAAATAAGACGCATTTTTCATAACGACAAATAAGAGTTCACATTTATGATGATAGATACTCTAATTCAAGCTTCTTTTCCATCTCTGCGTATTCGCCTGTCAGTTTTTTCATCCCTTCATCCATTTCTTTGTCCACCAGTGCACTTTTCTCAAATTGCTGCTGCATGAACGTGTCCCAGGCCTCTCGGCGACGCCCCCTTTCTAGTTCCAGCACTCCGACCTGAGAAAACAAGAATACCTGTGAAACTGATCTAGCGTGGCTTTGGAAATACAGGGCTTAATACCTGTGCATAGAGTGTTGTCCCACATTAGCTCTTTCAGTGCTGGAACCGAATTTTGAAGGCCTTTGCAAACAGTTTGGATCCAGATGAGACGCCACAAAACGTGGCGTCTCATCAGGATCCAAACTGTTTGCTATTCTGATAGTATTCTTTGAAACAAAATCGAAGAAAATGCTTATTTTAGAAATTCAGCAGACGACATTTTAGCAGACGACACATTTCCCAGCATGCAATGGGTTAGCTGGTGCAGTTCATCACATACTATTCAGTGACAACACTTTCCGCTCTTATGAATGTTTGTGTGTTAAGGAAGTCTCAATGAAAATCAGGTTGATGTCATCCCTGATTAGCCTGTGCGGACGTAACAGGCTAATCTGGGACTACACTAAGCACAAATGCATTAAGCACCTTTGTCCCACAGAGTGACTCGATTGATGCATCCCCCCATAATGCACCTTCATAGCTTGTAAGCTTGGGGAAAAAATTGTGCAATTACTCTATGAAAGATCAATGGACCCAAACAATCTTGCATGGTTGACCAACACATAAAAACATGAAAATGTGGCTCTATAACTCTATAAAATATCAACTGACAGAAAATACCTGACAAGTAAGACCCTTTTGAAGGAAATTTCATTCAAATTGGATTATAAATTCCAGAGATATTGTACAGACATAAAAATGTTCTGTATCTAACGCAAGATAATTAACTCTAGGAAAAATAACTCTACCACAATGACCTGACAATCTGCAAAAGTGCCCCTATAGGACTCCATATATGGATGGTGCATATAAAATGTAATCAAAGTCAGATAGTAAGTGTCTGAAAATGTAGTCCCGATGCTAAACAAACATGGAGTATGACTGTTCACATTTTCTGATTAAAATGCGCGCCTTTTTTGGGACACATAATAAAAATGAATGTTTACACATACTGTAGAATACTTTTGCAATCAGGCTTTTCCACATAGGCTGTAAACACAGTGGTACCCCCATGTCTGAATTTCCAAATCAAGGGGTATCCCTGTTCCTGAATTTCCAAATCAAGGGTAAACCTGTTCCTGAATTTCCAAATCAAGAGTAACTTGTGCCTGAATTTCGAAATCAAGGGTACCACTGTGCCTGAATTACCAAGTCAAGGGTATCCCTGTGTCTGAATTTCTGAATCAAAGGATTCCATGTGCCTCAATTTTCAAATCAAGGGTACACCAGTGTCTGAATTTTGAAATCAAGGGTACACCTGTGTCTGAGTTTCAAAATCAAGGGTACCCCTGTGTCTGAATTTCAAAATCATGAGTACCCCTGTGTCTAAATTTCAAAATCAAGAGTACCACTGTGTCTCAATTTCAAAATCAAGAGTACCCCTGTGTCTGAATTTCAAAATCAATGGTACCCCTTTGTCGTAATTTCAAAATCAAGAGTACCCCTGTGTCTCAATTTCAAAATCAAGAGTCTCCCTGAGTCTGAATTTCAAAATCAAGAGTACCCTTATGTCTCAATTTCAAAATCAAGAGTACCCCTGTGTCTGAATTTTAAATCAAGGGTACCCCTGTGTCTAAATTTCAAAATCAAGGGTACCCCATTGTCTCAATTTTCAACTCCGGAACAGCACCCCTGTACCTTAATTTCAAATTTTATCTGAGTGTGCTTCTACAACTATAACTTAAATTATAGGACACATCAAATAAAGAGAAAAATAAAACATATTGCCAAATGCTGCATATAAATTTTATGTAGAAAAAGGGAATATTTTTAATATCCCATACACCATCAGTTACTAACGTTGTTAGGATTATATCTAAACAAGAGCTGTCAGAGGAAAGCGGTCGACTATTTGAGTGCTTGACAGTATAACGAAAGCCATTGTTCATATTTAATAATTTATTAGACGATTTTTCAAAAATAAAAAAAGGAAAAAACAATCATTTTTTTTTGGGGGGGGGGGGGTAGGGGGGTTTTAGAGGGGGGGGGGGGTATAATGTGGGGTGTGGTCATTTATTAGACAATCTTTCAAAATAAATAAAGGAGAAAAAAAATAAAAAATTGGGGGGGGGGGGGGTATTCTAAGTATAAAAGGGGCACTAATTATGTCATAATGATTGATACAGTTGTCTGCTCTTGTTTGTAGGTTGGGGTCAGGATGGTAAACAAGTATGCAAATTATGAAAGCAATATGTCAAGGGACATTGGAAATATTTGGGGTAGTACGCAAACGTTAACATAGATTTATCAATAATATGCATACTCCAAGTATAAAAGGGGCAATAATTCTGTCAAAATGCTTGACACAGTTGTCTGCTCTTGTTTATAGGTTGGGGTCAGGATGGTAAACAAGTATGCAAATATGAAAGCAATATGTCAAGGGACATTGGAAATATTTTGGGTAGTACGCAAACTTTAACATTTGCACGCTAACGCTAACGCCGGGATGAGTAGGATAGCTCCACTATATATATCTCATATGTAATAATCGAGCTAAAAAACGACTCGATTACTCGGGGTGTATAGAAAATACACCATGGGCATGTGACCACTCTAAGCCATCAGATTAGGTCATTTTTGTAGGAGGTGAGATACACATGTAGTGCATTTTAAAAACCATATTAAGATGGCAATAATAATTGTTTGAAATAAAAACTTACATCTACGTTGTTTTCTTTTTCCTCTATTTTCTTGCATACTTCTGTTGCCACTGAAACTGTAACATAAACTGTTTATATCATATATGTATTATATAATGAAATTCCACATAATATAAAATAATATTAATTAATAATAATAAGTATTAGAAGGAATTTAATGAGAACATTTGTTCTTTGCTAAAAAGTGTTTACATATTGGAATAATGTTATTAAATAGTTTTTCATCTTTTAACAAAAATGTCATAAAATGTATATACAAACAAAATTGCAATAATTTGAAAATTGTAAAATGCTTAAAATATCATGAAAAAGTGAAGTAAAATTGTTTCCCTTTGCTGGGATTCAAACTCACGTCCTTAAAATCCCATAAACCTTGAAAATCAATGAAAAATGTGCACAATTTAATATTTCAAATAGAAAAGTTAACACATAGAAAATCAATGTTCCTTATGGCAATAGCCAATATTTAAACACTAGATGTGGTCTGGTAACAAAGATTTAACAAGATACAAAATTCTCTCTTTAATTTTTTGTGGGAAAATATTTTCAGCACATGTTCAAGTACAAAGTAAGTTTTTGTTTGTCGTATGAATATATGTCATTGCGGGGAAATAAACTCTGAATATATTGTGCCACAAAACAATAAATACATCATTTTGTATCCTGTTAAATCTATGTTACCATACCTCATCTAGCAGGACATTTTTGCTATTGCTGAAAGGAACACTGATTTTGTATGGATAAACTTTATTTTTATGAAATATTTTGCGGAATATTGGTTGATTTTCAGTAATTATGTTACTTTAAAAGCAAAATACATGTAGTACTATCTACCACTTGGCCTTTCAGCTTTTAGACCTTCACAGCACATTTAAAACCATATGTGAGAAAAGAAAAAGTTTTCCAAATAATTGATGAAAAGCCTTACAAATACTTTACAATGTAACATCTTTCTATTAATAATCACCAAAAAAAGCCATTTGTATTTTTTAATAGTCTTTGTTTTCTCTTTAGTTTGCTTAGCTTGTCTGAATATGTTTTTAGTGTATAACATAATTAGGTTCTGGAGTCTATGAAAATGGTCATTTTGCCAATCTATGACCAAGTCCATTTAAACTAAATATACTTAATATTATCTATTAGAAGACCAATAAATAGTGTTAAAAAACCAATCCTTGGAAATGCGCAAGAAGAATAGCTTTGGTTTTATTTTACTTTTGTTCTTTTAAACCATTCAGCCTATGATTGTTATGAAACCCTCACTTAAATACAATAACAACTGAAACTGTCATGCAACTCAGAATCTTTATAAAATATTTCTCATTGCTTTACAGGGACTTGTTAAAAGATTTTCATATTTTTGAAAAATGTCAGTCAGTATTTATATTATTTTGAAAAGTCTTACTACAAATAATAGTAAACAAGGGCTGTTTGTAAAACATGCATGCCCCCCGTATGGGCTGTCCGTTGTAGTGGCAGTCATTGTGTGAATACGATTCTTGTCACTGTGACCTTGACCTTTGACCTAGTGACCTGAAAATCAATAGGGGTCATCTGCGGGTCACGATCAATGTACCTATGAAGTGTCATGATCCTAGGCAAAAGCGTTCTTGAGTTATCATCCTAAAATCATTTTACTATTTCGGGTCACCGTGAAATTTACCTTTGACCTTGTGACCTCAAAATCAATAGGGGTCATCTGCAAGTCATGATCAATCTAACTATGAAGTTTCATGATCCTAGGCGTATGCGTTCTTGAGTTATCATCCGAAAACCATTTTACTATTTCGGGTCACCGTGACCTTGACCTTTGACCTAGTGACCTCAAAATCAATAGGGGTCATCTGCGAGTCATGATCAATCTACCCATGAAGTTTCATGATCCTAGGCGTATGCGTTCTTGAGTTATCATTCAAAAACCATTTTACTATTTCTGGTCACCGTGACCTGACCTTTGACCTAGTGACCTCAAAATCAATAGGGGTCATCAGCGAGTCATGATCAATGTACCTATGAAGTTTCATGATCCTAGGCCCAAGCGTTCTTGAGTTATCGTCTGACAACCACCTGGTGGACAGACCGACAGACCGACATGAGCAAAGCAATATACCCCCTCTTCTTTGAAGGGGGCATAAAAAGAATCAAAACAAGGGCTGTTTGTAAAACAAGCATGCCCTCCATATGGGCTCTACGTTGTAATGACAGCCATTGTGCGAATATGTTTTTTGTCACTGTGACCTTGACCTTTGACCTAGTGACCTGAAAATCAATAGGGGTCATCTGCGAGTCCTGATCAATCTACCTATCAAGTTTCATGATCCTAGGCATAAGCGTTCTTCAGTTATCATCCGGAAACCATTTTACTATATCGGGTCACAGTGACCTTGACCTTTGACCTAGTCCTCAAAATCAATAGGGGTCATCTGCGAGTCATGATCAATGTACCTATGAAGTTTCATGATCCTAGGCATAAGGGTTCTTGAGTTATAATCCTAAAATCATTTTACTATTTCGGGTCACCGTGACCTTGACCTTTGACCTTGTGACCTCAAAATCAATAGGGGTCATCTGCGAGTCATGATCAATCTACCCATGAAGTTTTATGATCCTAGGCGTATGCGTTCTTGAGTTATCATACGGAAACCATTTTACTATTTCGGGTCACCGTGACCTTGACCTTTGACCTAGTGACCTAAAAATCAATAGGGGTCAACTGCAAGTCATGATCAATCTACCAATGAAGTTTCATGATCCTAGGTGTATGCGTTCTTGAGTTATCATTCAAAAACCATTTTACTATTTCTGGTCACCGTGACCTTGACCTTTGACCTAGTGACCTCAAAATCAATAGGAGTCATCAGCGAGTCATGATCAATGTACCTATGAAGTTTCATGATCCTTGGCCCAAGCGTTCTTGAGTTATCGTCTGACAACCACCTGGTGGACGGACCAACAGACCGACATGAGCAAAGCAATATACCCACTCTTCTTCGAACGGGGGCATAAAAAGAATCAAAACAAGGGCTGTTTGTAAAACATGCATGCCCCCCATATAGGCTCTACGTTGTAGTGACAGCCATTGTGCGAATATGTTTTTTGTCACTGTGACCTTGACCTTTGACCTAGTGACCTGAAAATCAATAGGGGTCATCTGCGAGTCCTGATCAATCTACCTATCAAGTTTCATGATCCTAGGCATAAGCGTTCTTCAGTTATCATCCGGAAACCATTTTACTATATCGGGTCACAGTGACCTTGACCTTTGACCTAGTGACCTGAAATCAATAGGGGTCATCTGCGAGTCATGATCAATGTACCTATGAAGTTTCATGATCCTAGGCATAAGGGTTCTTTAGTTATCATCCTGAAACCATTTTACTATTTCGGGTCACCGTTACCTTGACCTTTGACCTAGTGACCTCAAAATCCATAGAGGTCATCTGCGAGTCATGATCAATGTACCTATGAAGTTTCATGATCCTAGGCATAAGCGTTCTTGAGTTATCATCTGAAAACCATTTTACTATTTCGGGTCACCATGACCTTTGACCTAGTGACCTGAAAAACAATAGGGTCATCTGCGAGTCATGATCAATGTACCTATGAAGTTTCATGATCGTAGCCATAAGCATTCTTGAGTTATCATCCGGAAACCATTTTACTATTTCGGGTCACTTTGACCTTGACCTTTGATATAGTGACCTGAAAATCAATAGGGGTCAACTGCGAGTCATGATCAATCTACCTATCAAGTTTCATGATCCTAGGCATAAGTGTTATTGATTCATCATCCGGAAACTATTTTACCATTTTGGGTCACCGTGACCTTGACCTTTGACCTAGTGACCTGAAAATCAATAAGGGTCATCTGCGAGTCATTATCAATCTACCTATCAAGTTTCATGATCCTAGGCATAAGCGTTCTTGAGTTATCATCCGGAAACCATTTTACTATTTCGGGTCACTGTGACCTTGACCTTTGACCTAGTGACCTGAAAATCAATAGAGGTCATCTGCCAGTCATTATCAATCTACCTTTGAAGTTTCATGATTCTAGGCATAAGCGTTCTTGAGTTATCACCCGGAAACCATTTTATTATTTCGGGTCACCGTGACCTTGACCTTTGACCTAGTGACCTGAAATCAATAGGGGTCATCTGCGAGTCATGATCAATGTACCTATGAAGTTTCATGATCCTAGGCATAAGGGTTCTTTAGTTATCATCCTGAAACCATTTTACTATTTCGGGTCACCGTTACCTTGACCTTTGACCTAGTGACCTCAAAATCCATAGAGGTCATCTGCGAGTCATGATCAATGTACCTATGAAGTTTCATGATCCTAGGCATAAGCGTTCTTGAGTTATCATCTGAAAACCATTTTACTATTTCGGGTCACCATGACCTTTGACCTAGTGACCTGAAAAACAATAGGGTCATCTGCGAGTCATGATCAATGTACCTATGAAGTTTCATGATCGTAGCCATAAGCATTCTTGAGTTATCATCCGGAAACCATTTTACTATTTCGGGTCACTTTGACCTTGACCTTTGATATAGTGACCTGAAAATCAATAGGGTCAACTGCGAGTCATGATCAATCTACCTATCAAGTTTCATGATCCTAGGCATAAGTGTTATTGATTCATCATCCGGAAACTATTTTACCATTTTGGGTCACCGTGACCTTGACCTTTGACCTAGTGACCTGAAAATCAATAAGGGTCATCTGCGAGTCATTATCAATCTACCTATCAAGTTTCATGATCCTAGGCATAAGCGTTCTTGAGTTATCATCCGGAAACCATTTTACTATTTCGGGTCACTGTGACCTTGACCTTTGACCTAGTGACCTGAAAATCAATAGAGGTCATCTGCCAGTCATTATCAATCTACCTTTGAAGTTTCATGATTCTAGGCATAAGCGTTCTTGAGTTATCACCCGGAAACCATTTTATTATTTCGGGTCACCGTGACCTTGACCTTTGACCTAGTGACCTGAAAATCAATAGGGGTCATCTGCGAGTCCTGATCAATCTACCTATCGAGTTTCATGATCCTAGACAGAAGCTTTCTTGAGTTATCATCCGGAAACCATTTTACTATTTCGGGTCACCGTGACCTTGACCTTTGACCTAGTGACCTCAAAATCAATAGGGGTCATCTGCGAGTCATGATCAATGTTTCTATGAAATTTCATGATCCTAGGCCCAAGCGTTCTTCAGTTATCATCCGGAAACCACCTGGTGGAGGGACAGACCGACCGACATGAGCAAAGCAATATACCCCCTCTTCTTTGAAGGGGGGCATAAAAAAGAAAAGTTCTATAACACAGTATTTTTTAACAATTATAACTTTATATTGATTAAAATATCACTACTGGTATATTACATTACTTGAAAATAGTTAATATTTTCAGTATATTCCGTATTAAGATTTTGCGATGTGAAATCGAAAGAACATCGCCAAAAAAGGTGACATAACGATATACACACTTTAAATAACGCAAGTAGATTGATCATTTTATATATAACATATATACAATTCACTTCGCATGCACAATTTGCATTCCTGGGTTTACCACGTGACAATGATGATCAATCTACTTGCGTTATTTATAGTTAGCTGGTAGTTACCTGGATCACATACCTAGTAAACTTTTATTAGCAAATATACTGAAAATATGAAAACTTAACAACTTTTTCAAGTAATGTTATATACAATTTGTGATATTTTTATCAATATAATCTAATAATTGTAAAAAAAATACGGTATTTTAGAACTTTTCTTTTTTTTGTCAATCTGATTGACGTTCCCTTTAAGGCATGTAGAGTTGCAGTCATATTGGCAATTTTGCAACCGTAGCTAATGTCAACAAATACTGCGCAATAGATGACGCACATTGAATTGTCCAGGTCAGCAAAACACAAAGTGGAAAAGGCAGTTCCAACTAATATTCCTTCATTAAATATTTACAGGTACAAATATGATGAAAAATAACTGAACACATTCATTTGCATATATATAGTATTTTACAGGGCATTTAAATACATTTTCAAGTTAAACAATACAAATGCCATTGATCACAAACTTCAAAACATAAATAATTTAAACTAGAAATTGTATAACCATATTCAATTTGTAGTTTGAAACAACACAGATCATAAATCAAAATGCACAATTGACTGGAACACAAAAGCACTCGTGGATGTGAATAATTAAGGCATATTCAATCCAGACACTGACAGCACAGATGAAACATTCACATGAAATACCAAACCATCTATTATAGTTAACTACGCATAACAAATATTTAACAATAGAAATAGAAGATTTTCATAAACAGGATTAAATACAAAATGATGTTAGGATTTAATTCCCACTTGGTTGTATTTAAATCAAAGTGGCAAATAACTTGACAAATGACTGTAGACACTTGTATCCTAGACCTGTTATCCTTATACACAGTATTCCAGGTAATTCATAGTTTTGTAAAGTAAATTCACACTTACCGCTCGACTAAACAAACCTATAAACATCACATGAGTTTTAACCTTAATTACATCTGTTAGGTACAATTTATATTTAAAATATGGGCTGTACGTTGTAGTGGCAGCCATTGTGTGAATACGATTTTTGTCACTGTGACCTTGACCTTTGACCTAGTGACCTGAAAATCAATAGGGGTCATCTGCGAGTCACGATCAATGTACCTATGAAGTGTCATGATCCTAGGCAAAAGCGTTCTTGAGTTATCATCCGAAAATCATTTTACTATTTCGGGTCACCGTGACCTTGACCTTTGACCTTGTGACCTCAAAATCAATAGGGGTCATCTGCAAGTCATGATCAATCTACCTATGAAATTTCATGATCCTAGGCGTATGCGTTCTTGAGTTATCATCCGGAAACCATTTTACTATTTCGGGTCACCGTGACCTTGACCTTTGACCTAGTGACCTCAAAATCAATAGGGGTCATCTTTGAGTCATGATCAATCTACCCATGAAGTTTCATGATCCTAGGCGTATGCATTCTTGAGTTATCATCAGGAAACCATTTTACTATTTCGGGTCACCGTGACCTTGACCTTTGACCTAGTGACCTCAAAATCAATAGGGGTCATCTGCGAGTCATGATCAATCTACCCATGAAGTTTCATGATCCTAGGCATATGCGTTCTTGAGTTATCATTCAAAAACCATTTTATTATTTCTGGTCACCGTGACCTTGACCTTTGACCTAGTGACCTCAAAATCAATAGGGGTCATTTGCGAGTCATGATCAATGTACTTATGAAGTTTCATGATCCTAGGCCCAAGCGTTCTTGAGTTATCGTCTGACAACCACCTGGTGGACGGACCGACCGACCGACAGACCGACATGAGCAAAGCAATATACCCCCTCTTCTTCGAAGGGGGGCATAAAAATATTGCTGTCAACAGGATTTGAACTCCAGACCTCTCGAAGCAAAAGCTAGTGTGATACAATCATGAAACACATACTTTAAAATGTATCTGCAAATTATAATGGATACGTTTTATCAATTTTATTGAGGAAAAGCGTTACAAACGCTTTATTATTTGAACAAATTATAAATTAATGAACCAGTATTTTTAATTTTTTCTTAGTCAGGAGTGTTATTTCTCTGTTTTCAAACTTACTTCATACATTCTTTTTGAATATATGACCATGTAAGACTGCTATTTTACCAAACAGTGTCAAGCCTTGTTCTGGGAAAACTGGGCTTAATGCATGTGTGTTACGTGTTGTCCCAGATTATAGGTCTGTCTTCACAAGCTAATCAGGGACAACACTTTCTGCCTAAATTGGATTTTCATTTACAAGACACCTTCTTTTCAACAAAACACTACATAAAAGAGGAAAGCATTGTCCCTGATTAGCCTGTACAGACTTGCTTATCTGTATGGACTAATGCAGCAAGTCCAGACTTGCTTATCTGGATAGACTAATGCAGCAAGCCCAGACTTGCTTATCTGGATGGACTAATGCAGCAAGCCTAGACTTGCTTATCTGTATGGACTAATGCAGCAAGCCCAGACTTGCTTATCTGGATGGACTAATGCAGCAAGCCCAGACTTGCTTATCTGTATGGACTAATGCAGCAAGCCCAGACTTGCTTATCTGGATGGACTAATGCAGCAAGCCTAGACTTGCTTATCTGTATGGACTAATGCAGCAAGCCCAGACTTGCTTATCTGGATGGACTAATGCAGCAAGCCCAGGCTTGCTTATCTGGATAGACTAATGCAGCAAGCCCAGACTTGCTTATCTGGATGGACTAATGCAGCAAGCCCAGTCTTGCTTATCTGGATAGACTAATGCAGCAAGCCCAGACTTGCTTATCTGGATAGACTAATGCAGCAAGCCTAGACTTGCTTATCTGTATTGACTTATGCAGCAAGCCCAGACTTGCTTATCTGTATGGACTAATGCAGCAAGCCCAGACTTGCTTATCTGGATGGACTAATGCAGCAAGCCCAGACTTGCTTATCTGTATGGACTAATGCAGCAAGCCCAGACTTGCTTATCTGTATGGACTAATGCAGCAAGCCCAGACTTGCTTATCTGTATGGACTAATGCAGCAAGCCTAGACTTGCTTATCTGGATAGACTAATGCAGCAAGCCTAGACTTGCTTATCTGGATAGACTAATGCAGCAAGCCCAGACTTGCTTATTTGTATGGACTAATGCAGCAAGCCCAGACTTGCTTATCTGGATGGACTAATGCAGCAAGCCCAGGCTTGCTTATCTGTATGGACTAATGCAGCAAGCCCAGACTTGCTTATCTGGATGGACTAATGCAGCAAGCCCCGACATGCTTATCTGTATGGACTAATGCAGCAAGCCTAGACTTGCTTATCTGTATGGACTAATGCAGCAAGCCCAGACTTGCTTATCTGTATGGACTAATACAGCAAGCCTAGACTTGCTTATCTGTATGGACTAATGCAGCAAGCCTAGACTTGCTTATCTGTATGGACTTATGCAGCAAGCCTAGACTTGCTTATCTGGATAGACTAATGCAGCAAGCCTAGACTTGCTTATCTGTATGGACTAATGCAGCAAGCCCAGACTTGCTAATCTGTATGGACTAATGCAGCAAGCCCAGACTTGCTTATCTGTATGGACTAATGCAGCAAGCCCAGACTTGCTTATCTGGATAGACTAATGCAGCAAGCCTTGACTTGCTTATCTGGATGGACTCATGCAGCAAGCCCAGACTTGCTTATCTGTATGGACTAATGCAGCAAGCCTAGACTTGCTTATCTGGATAGACTAATGCAGCAAGCCCAGACTTGCTTATCTGTATGGACTAATGCAGCAAGCCTAGACTTGCTTATCTGTATGGACTAATGCAGCAAGCCCAGACTTGCTTATCTGGATAGACTCATGCAGCAAGCCTAGACTTGCTTATCTGTATGGACTAATGCAGCAAGCCCAGACTTGCTTATCTGGATGGACTAATGCAGCAAGCCCAGACTTGCTTATCTGTATGGACTAATGCAGCAAGCCCAGACTTGCTTATCTCGATGGACTAATGCAGCAAGCCCAGACTTGCTTATCTGTATGGACTAATGCAGCAAGCCTAGACTTGCTTATCTGGATAGACTAATGCAGCGAGCCTAGACTTGCTTATCTGGATAGACTAATGCAGCAAGCCCAGACTTGCTTATCTGTATGGACTAATGCAGCAAGCCCAGACTTGCTTATCTGGATGGACTAATGCAGCAAGCCCAGGCTTGCTTATCTGTATGGACTAATGCAGCAAGCCCAGACTTGCTTATCTGGATGGACTAATGCAGCAAGCCCCGACTTGCTTATCTGTATGGACTAATGCAGCAAGCCTAGACTTGCTTATCTGTATGGACTAATGCAGCAAGCCCAGACTTGCTTATCTGTATGGACTAATACAGCAAGCCTAGACTTGCTTATCTGTATGGACTAATGCAGCAAGCCTAGACTTGCTTATCTGTATGGACTAATGCAGCAAGCCTAGACTTGCTTATCTGGATAGACTAATGCAGCAAGCCTAGACTTGCTTATCTGTATGGACTAATGCAGCAAGCCCAGACTTGCTTATCTGTATGGACTAATGCAGCAAGCCCAGACTTGCTTATCTGTATGGACTAATGCAGCAAGCCCAGACTTGCTTATCTGGATAGACTAATGCAGCAAGCCTTGACTTGCTTATCTGGATGGACTAATGCAGCAAGCTCAGACTTGCTTATCTGTATGGATTAATGCACCAAGCCTAGACTTGCTTATCTGGATAGACTAATGCAGCAAGCCCAGACTTGCTTATCTGTATGGACTAATGCAGCAAGCCTAGACTTGCTTATCTGTATGGACTAATGCAGCAAGCCCAGACTTGCTTATCTGGATAGACTCATGCAGCAAGCCTAGACTTGCTTATCTGTATGGACTAATGCAGCAAGCCCAGACTTGCTTATCTGGATGGACTAATGCAGCAAGCCTAGACTTGCTTATCTGGATAGACTAATGCAGCAAGCCTAGACTTGCTTATCTGGATGGACTAATGCAGCAAGCCCAGACTTGCTTATCTGGATGGACTAATGCAGCAAGCCCAGACTTGCTTATCTGGATGGACTAATGCAGCAAGCCCAGACTTGCTTATCTGGATGGACTAATGCAGCAAGCCCAGACTTGCTTATCTGGATGGACTAATGCAGCAAGCCTAGACTTGCTTATCTGGATGGACTAATGCAGCAAGCCCAGACTTGCTTATCTGGATGGACTAATGCAGCAAGCCCAGACTTGCTTATCTGGATGGACTAATGCAGCAAGCCCAGACACCCCACAATGAGGGTAAGATAAGTACTTTTGGCCTGAATATTGGCTAGAAATGTGTCCAGGGCTGTAGCAGTCTCCACCAAGTATTTGTCCTTCACATCGGCTACACATGACTGTATCTTTTTCAAGCATTCTGTCTCATGGTTTCCTCTCTTCTCCTGTAAAATTGATATTTCAAAATGCTTTATTATCATATTTATGCAAACAAAAGCAACATCCAAAAAGGTTAAAACAGGTCCCTCCTTTGAACATCTACAGACTGAACTTGATGACTAATGTAACTAAACAAAATCTTCTCAAATACATTGTTATGTTGGTAACTGCAATAATGTTTGTAACAATAATTCAAATTAAAATGTGTTACACTCACATAATTAACTTCATAAACAAACATCTGAACCCATAGAAATATGAATTTCTTTACAATAAAAAAAACAAAACAATTAGCATTAAAATTGTTCTTGAGATGACTTGCCCTAAAACAAAACAAAAGTGAGCCGAGACAGCTATGCTAAAAAACCTACATGTGTAACATTCTGTTTAACTTGTTCTTAGTGTAGTTTTATGTTGTTGTTCAGGGGTTTTCCTCGCTTCATTGGGAAGAGGCCCTAGCCTATGGATTTTTGATGAAATTGCCCATTTTGGGAAGAATTCTTGCTAAAATTGCTGCTTTGGGAAATGAAAAAGCTGGTGTAAGTTAGGATTTTTGGGAAAACTGCATGATTTTAAAGAAATGTTCAATTGGGAAGGGGCCTTTAATAGGTCCCTGTTATATAAGGCTGAAAACCCCTGTTGTTTTTTCAGTTAATATAACATTAAATTACAAGGTTGAAATAATTAACGTACCTCAAATTCCTTGATGAATGCTTTTAGATGGCCCTGAAGTATGGGTCTGTGGTCAAACAGGCGAGCATGGACCTCCAAAATATCTGCGTTAAACACAAGATAATTCATGCATGTGCATAAAGTGTCATCCCAGATTAGCCTGTGCAGTCTGCACAGGCTATTCAGGGAGACACTGTCCTATTTTATGGAATTTTTTGTAATATAGGAATTTCTTTTTAAAGAAAAACCAGTTTAAGTGGAAAGTGTTGTCCCTGATTAGCCTGATTAGCGGACTGCACAGGCTAATCTGGAATGACATTTTACGCACATGCATTTAGCCCAGATTTCTCACAACCATTACAAATTCACAGCTTCAAAGTTATTGTTTTTCTTGTTGTTCTTGCATTCAACCAAATTGAATATATACTGGTTAATAAGAATGTCACATGATTTTTAAATACTTAAAGATTTTCATCTTATTAATGGATTTGATTTGGCCAATTATAAAGACAGCTATTTACAAGATGTTTAGACAGTACACATTATTCATGGGTCCAATAGTTATATTTTAGTTAAAGCTGAATTTAAAAGAAAAGCTGCTTGTGCTATTTTTCACCAGTTTTGGCAACTGGGGCCATTTGGAATGTGAAGAATTGGTGGGAACAACTAAAATGTGTATATGACTGGTATCCGCGGATATGACTGAAAAGTGTGGATATGAACAGACAATGTCTTTTTAAATGTATTTTCCTTTATTTTTGTTATATGAAAATTGTTCTGTGACAAAATTACACGTCGCTCATGTGTAATGTTACGATCGAATAAATTTAAAAGCGTTTTTCATTGGCATTTTAATTTCAGCGACTCCAAATTCATATCCGAGAATATGAACGACCAGTCAGACCACCGCTTTTATTAAATTGCTCTATTTTGAGGCAGTCTTAACATATTTATCACATTTTGTGAAATTTTAATTCAATAGTGATTTGTTCATAACAAAAGTGCAACGCATAAATATTTCCTATATTCGTTCATATTCGCACTTTTCGTTCATATCCGCGGATATGAGTCATATACGCATTTTAGACGGACCGATATCCATTTGAATACAACTGCACAATTTTTGTCACGTTTAGTAAGATCATATCATATGCTAGAACTACCCACAGCAAATGCTTTCTTTCAGAAAGTTTATTAACGACTCATGATACTCTACTGAACAGCCACATATGCTTCTCATATTTATTTGACGAAAGTGAGATTAAATCATATTAATAATTGGTCGCGGAAACATATTGCAGTTGGTGCATTTCATGAGATCAGATGCACAAATACCTTACAAACTAAAATTAACCAAACAAACAAAGTGAACAAGCACTTTTCATAAATAGACCTCACAAGCTATGACACTTAAATTTAATGACACTAGCCTTTAATAATCTGATCATTCATTTGTGTTTGTTTTTCTTCCTGGATATCGCATAAAATCCAAACGAAAGCTCACATGGTTATCGGCGCACAGGCTAAACGCCACTATAATAGTGTTTTTTTTTTAATTTAGATGTGCATTGGTGCCACCTCCTGTTCTTAGCTCAACTACTTCACATCGGCTGCTCCTCTTTGGGTGGAAATGCAAAACTATATAGTGGATCGGCCGTAAACCAATGTTTTTGTAATTGCTGAAACTTGCATATCGGGGTATTTTGAAATCACGTGGATCGGTAACTATTTTCTTATAAGGACCGCTTTTGCGCAATATAGACAGCACGTGTAAAATATTGACATAGGACGTAACAACCTCCGCGCAGAGATTTTCTGGAACCAGCATAGCTGCGATCAAATCGTAGCCTTAATAACCAACCACGTTTAACTTACCTGACATTGACTGGACCGACGAATCCCTTAAGCCTACTTGCAAACACAAGGAATTGTATGAAAACATGGTCAACCATAACCTTCAAAATATAGTTGAAATCCCCACTAGAAACTTGAACATGCTTGACCTTTTTCTAACCAATCTGCCATCAGCGATTTTTACCGTAAAAACTTTACCAAGTCTTGCCATTTCCGACCACGATATAGTTTTTCATGAAATACAAATCAACCAGGGTCGTAAACTCCAACCTAAAAGAAAAATACCACTTTACAAGCGCGCTAATTGGTCACAGCTGAAGCAAGATATTGACCAATTTCGCATGGAGTTCATTGGTACCAATTATACAAACCCCGACACTGCCTGGACGGACTTCAAAGTTAAACTTAACTATTTATGTGAAACCCATATCCCGACAAAACTGACATTTTTTGCTCGCCTCTTCAACTTAAAAAATAATCCGTAGACCAACAAATCAATTTGGAGTGGCCTTATATCAAATTAATCTGAAACAATGATTCGGTCGCTTTGGTCTTCACCAGATTTGTTACGATAAACAGAAAATTATTATGACAAAGTTATAATCAGTAATTGTAAAGTTATCAAATAAGAATATGTAGCATGATATGATTAAAACATTATTGCACATATGAATGTGAAAAATTAAAATAATATCATACTCATTCAAGCTCATGTCAAACAAAAAGTAATAAAATTATAATAAAACAAAGAAAATACGAGAAATTATTTTTTAAAAACTGTTCCGCTTTAATATAATGCATCTGTTACTTAGAGCTGGGTGCGAATGCACGCAGGGTATGGCAATATTTTGATAACGGATGGCACTTTGATAGCGGAGAAAAAACAATTCACACAAGAAAGATAAATTCCTCGTTTTCCAACGTATATCTTTACTATTAGTTTTGGAGACACGCTAGATCACCGGTGGAGTTGATAAATTGTACACCCTTTTGTATTGCGAAGAAATATTTCAATTAAGAATATTATATTTTTCTACAAAAAATAATAGAAAATTACACCGAAAATCAACATAAACTGAACAATCAGTACACGTTTTAACAAAATAAAAATACTAGACATAGTGCAATAAAGTGTTTGCTATTCCGGCATGAATAGTATAAATCACTGTGCTTCAAATACTGACATTTTGAAAGTATTCGCTGGGATATAAACGAAGATATGTAGCATGTTTTTATAGGTGATATAGTTGATATTCATGATTGTTCCGTCAAAAGGATTTAATTCAAAAAGTCCGATAAAGTTAGACAGTTTATCTCTAATATCCACGGACAGCTTCAGCCCGATCCTATGGTATGTTATGTATGTTGGTGAAAACTACAATAAACAAAACAAAACAAAAAACATTATAAAACATGTCTTCAAAAATATAAGGCAATGTTCGGAATCTACACTGTTTGACTAGAAACGATGACCTTTGGCAATATAACATGCTTTCAGAAAAGCTGAACAGATAAAGAACACACTGTACAATCCTCATGTTGAAAGCAGAGTTTGGACAGAGTGAAACTCAAATGAAATTACATAAACAAGTGGAAGTGCAGAATCCGATTCAAAACCTTAAACTTGTTCCAGTGCTTTAAGCTTAAGTAATAAATCAGAAAAAATACCCACAACATAGATCCTTTCCTAAACAGTTGAAAAAAGAACATAAAACATTGGTAGCAGACAGGCACACCGTTAAAAAACACTATGACGTCATACGGTGATTCCGCATTCTATTTTTGGGATAACTAGCTGCAGCGTGGGAATCTTTACAGCAGACAAATACGCATTTCTAGCGAATGACAAGGTGCGTCATATGCATATGCAATAAAGAAAATACACCTATGAAATAAAACGAAATATGGAACTTACAGAGTGGTGCAGGACCATAAAAGCCATAAAAAGAAGCCACTAAATTCATTTCGTTTTGAAGCTGTCCGGGTGTGGAACAGCCTCCTAGAGGACTTACGCACAGTCGACAAATACAAAGACTTTGTCCGGCTGACCCGCACCTGGACAGGTCCAAAATGCAAATGCGCCATGTGTGAGTAATCTGCATCTCAGTTTTTTTGCTTGCTTTTGTTGTCCTGCTTATTTTTATTTTTTCAGTTAACCCCTTGTTTGGTTGTTCTCCTTTGTTACTCTGTCCATGTTATATATTGTATGTCAGCTTTTTCTGTCGTGCTGCCTGCCTATATTTTCTTCAGTTGAGTAGTAGCGGGCACTAGGGTTCTAGTAAAAGCAAGTACTAAAGAAGCAAATATGTTGTAAATTGGACGTGTTCACCATTTTTGGACAGATTTAGACATTCCCACGTCAGAAGAACCTAGTGCTCAGCTTACTGCCAATGCCTGCTTTGTTGTTTGTTTGTTTTTGCCCCGTCGACTTATGTTCCTTATTATGATTGAAATCAGCCATATCTATGTGCTTAAATGTTTTATTTTCTTGTGTGCTTGAAAATGTTTTAAACATGTATATATGTGCTATGTAGTTGTTATTCTGGCTTTAATATGCCTTTACACATGTATTTATGTCAATGCCTGCTTTGTTGTTTGTTTGTTTTTTGCACTGTTTGTCTTATGTTCCTTATTATACTTAAATCAATCATATCTATGTGCTTAAATGTTTCGTTTCTTGTGTGCTTTAAAATGTTTTAAACATGTTTACATGTGCTATGTAGTTGTTATTCATGTGCTTTAATATGCTTTTAAACATGTATTATTTGCTTTACTTGCTTTAAAAGCTTAAATTTATAATAGGTCTGCTATGCTTTGTTTTAAGTGTTTAAATGTGTATAACGTATGTGTTAATATTGAACCATGCAAGATAACTTTAATGTAGTTTTATGTATCTTGCCCCTTGTCTTATATGTATGTGTTTGTAACATGCAAAATATTATGCTCTTAATGTACATTTGAACTTAATTTGTGTTTTATGTGATTTAACTATGTCTTTGTACTTTAAATGCTTATTTAATTTGTTTAATCTTTCTTTTAGATTATTTATACTTGTTTTGCTATATACATCTGTTTGTCGGGAAATAGTTCGTGAGCTAATGTTTATTGTTGTTCATATCCGACGTAAAATAAAGATTCTTGTCGCCCATTCTCAATAACATGATACCATTCATGTACTCGAAGTCGGCGAGCTTTACTATAAATCGTGCAACGAATATGTAATATCTAGGCGCTTTACAGTTTACATCACCCAAAATAGAAACTAAGTGTGACTAGTTTTTTTAAGGTGCATAACAAAACATTATCAGTATTTAAACATAAATTTGTCATTTTGACAGGTTACTTTTGTTAGTCAACAGTTTCATGTTTAAGCGCACGCATTACTTTTATTGAACAATGCACACCTATAAAAATGGTACGATTTTAATTCGCAATTGATAATGTTCATAGCCTAAAAAAATACAAAAGTAGAAAATGTTTGTTTGTGCTACAAGCATATGAAATACGGTTTGTCTGTAAATCAGAAGAAAGGTTCATTACATTACATTAGTAAGGAACAGTTCATTTCTTTAATACATTAATACATATTTAAACTGTGAAATACATACGTACTGACCATGTTCCCTGTAAAATTAAAACAAGAATCTTGAAAAAATGCAAAGAAACGCAATTACTATATGTTTGTTCCCTCGAATTACGAATTTTGACTTTTAATTATAAGGTTCGTTACTCTTAATCTGAACTTAAGTCTTACATTTACATGCTTATAAACCTAAATGTAATTTAGATTAAGTAATAAACCATTGAAATTCTGTTAAACAAAATCGTATTGTGAAATGCGCGCTCTCTTAATTCTAAAATGTACTCGTTTGAAAGGTTTGTTATGTCAGGTTCGTTACCGGGTTTATCAAAATACATGCAAATAGGCCATAATTGGAAGAAGGGTGAGACTTTGTTTTGCATTACGTATTACGTCATCAATTAGAACTATATATTTGTTATTCCAATTTTCGGAACTGGACATACCGATTGTTAAACTGATACTAGATTTGCACACTCTAAAATAAAGAAAAGACAAGTAAATTCCCCTACAAGCTGGACATTATTTACGTTATTGATAATGCACTTAAAGGTTTTTAGATGGGTATGTATATTCTATTCCTACTAGTCATGCTTTACTGGTATATACACGTAACAGGATGAGTTCTTTTATAAAGTGCGATGAGTTATCATTTTCTGTTTGAAACAAGCCTATAAACGAGTAATTGTATAATAGAAACACATAAGATTTTGTAATTATATTTATTGATGGTTTTTAATTCATGTTGAATATTGTTATGTTTGTTTTTCATAAAACAAGTGTCCTGTGTACTGCAAGTGACATGAAGTTTCGTATTATTATCTACCATGCTGTACTTTGTATGACCGTCTTTTCCATATACTCATTATAAGTATTAAGGATATGTGGATAATAAAGCACAAACATATAGTACTACATGTAAATTGAGGAACACACCCTCATATATTGGCAAAAAAACTCATTCGTTTTCTTATTTCCTTCAAATGTGTAAGCTCTCTTTAACAGGCCTAGTTTTTCCCCGCGGATCATATTAAAAGCTTCATGTTTACAGCACGCAGCGGTTACATGTTATGAAACTGCAACTAAATCGTATGTTAAAACCCACTTAAAAATGCAATAATAAATGTCAAGGCCTCAATGGCAAAATGGAAAAGTATAACGTACTTGAGCACGGCCTACGTGCATGTTAGCGCTGAAACATGACAGTGCGCCCTTAGTTTCCAAACAAACATTTGAATACGCAATATATCCTGCAACCTTAAACATCGCCCGGGAATCGCGGTCTGATAAAATCAATATCCCAGCCAAGCCTGCTCTACATTAATATATTTTGCATACCAGCAGGCTGAATAAAGTGTCTTAATTATCCATGACTGCAGGATGATAATTATCGAATGTGTAGAGTTTGCAACGACTAACCAAGAGAGTATTAACAATTAAGAACAAACGGTTGCATGTCATGGTGGTCTGATGTGTCATTATACAATAATATTTAATACGTATTTCTTCCGACCATATTATTTTCCTGCTATTGTACATGTTTTGCAAAACGCATTGCATTATACATCAAGCCATTTCGGAAAACTATTTGTATGATCAAGAATAAGGAACATTCATGAACAACAGGCTTTACATTGTAGTTAAGATCTTGTATCCTGTTACTTGTAAGCGCCTATGAGTCATAGTGTGGTGTTTTTCAGTAGCTATGTGAATCACATAATTTACATGTTAACTTGTATAAACAGCCATTGTATTCAAGAAGGTCATGGTTGTATTGATTGCTGAATATTTTCTAGGAGAGGCTTCTTTAGTTACAGGCGCGATTATGTCAATTGATTATTTAAGTCTATGATAGTGTCCATATGATCATTTTCGTCGTCATTTTAAAGCTTTCAGGTAATGCGATAATTTTAAGTGTGGCAGTTAGAGCAGGTATAAATGCCAAATTTGTCAATGCATATTTTGCCCAAATCATGATTTGGGTTTACCATTGAAAACTTCACGTACCACGTACTATTATATTCTAGTCTAGTTTAGTGCATGTAGTCTAGTCGAGTGTAGCCTAGTCTAGTTTAGTCTAGTGTAGTTTTGTCTAGTCTAGTCTAGTCTGTTCTATTGATTTAATAATTATACATCATGAATTCCAATTAAGCGTTTGAAATTCCAATTAAGCGTTAAGACGTTTATGAAGATCGTTACGGTCAGTTATTGTACCTTCTCAGCCTATTGGGTTTACAGTATCACAGTGGCCGAAGTCCTGAAGAGAAAAAGCAATATGCTTCAGTTCTTGACCTCGAATACTTTAAATTCACATAACTATTCTGGTACAAAAAAATTAGAGCTATCTTCTTTATATAGATAGATAGTTTCAATATCTATGTATTTTTTTAATAATAATGACGACGAATAAATCCAAACATATATATATATATATATATATGAATCGCGCCATGAGAAAACCAGCCTTATTGACAAATTTTTCGATTTTTACTTTTTTGCATTTTCGGTATGTACGTTCTTTTCCGGTTCGAAATATGTATAAAACGTCATACTTTTCTTCCTATAGCCTATAATCATTTCCATTTTCGTGCACCTATGTAACGCTGATACGAGTGTCATTACGACGTAATTTTGACGTGATGTCGTACGGAGTTTTTTCAAATTCACTACGGATATCTTTTATATTTTTAATGTCCGTAATCATTGATTGATAATTTCAATGTTTTTGTTTTTGATACCGATGACGTTAATGTGTTACTGTTTGGTTATGTCATATATTGTGTTTATATTAATTTACGAATTTCTTCGTACAATTAATTTTTATGAACTTTTTTTCGATTTAAATAATCGCCTACTCATGCTATCGTTTTGCGATACAAACAAACGTGCAGAATACATCATCTTTTTACCATTACTTGTTAAATGAAACACTATAGCAACAATACAAATGTCACATGCTGTCTAACACGGAAAACCTTCGCGACCCCGAGCTGACAATATAGAACGCACGTTGTCACGCCGTGCTGCAGATAATCAAGCGGCAAGTATCTGCACTAGGCGGTCGGTGTTCGTGAAGCGAAAACATTCGTTCTTCAGCAAACAAAAGGAGGTTTCTTCACCGTCGCTACATGTCTTCACCATGACAACGCCGGGTTTGCAGACATTGGGAAGTACAAATATTTCCTGTAGCGGAAGTACACATTCTATTTGTGGTAGTTTGTCCAAATGAAATAAGTGTAAATAAATATTTGCGTACAATTTACTTTTTTATTTTATTTAATCGCTGCTACATACCGGATGCCCGGTAGCGCATTGAAGTGTTCGTCTATGAACGACTTCCATTTACGCCAGCTCCACGCAGTCTGAGTAAACATTTCTTTCATGTAAAAATATGAACATGAATTAATTCTCAATACCAATTACCGCTTTGGTTTTCATTTTCACTGGCATTTTAACTAAACATGCAAAATATGGGGATATTAAACACATTTTTACTTAAATTTATAGGCTAACAATCAATTTAGTTGTAATTAATTTAACAACCTTGCGCGCGTCAGTGATGTGGGTTCTTAATTGCGCTCAGTGCGTGTAACTTCTTTTCTTCTGTTACAGCGCCGACAATGTACTTGCTAAGTCGCTCGCATGTGCAACAAACGTCCTCTCTCGGTTTGGAAATTCGAATGTGCGGAAAATGCTTTTGAAAGAAGTGATTTTAAGGCGCCGTACACTTCGCTCTTCGCAAGCAGCAATATATTAAGAGGCGTTAATAATGAACTAAACAGTCATATAATTTAGATACAACATCACATATTAGACCGCGAATCATGGTTTAAAAAATAAAAAAGTAATTGTTTGAAAATATTCTACGATCAACCACAGTGTCTTTCATTCAATGATTCAGTGCAAAAACAATACGTGACGTGGTTTAATTATCAATAGGAGGCTTTAATAAATAACTTCAAACAGTTAATTCAGTGACGATTTTGCAAAATAAACATAACCTAAAATGAATGTTTATAGAAGTAAGGTTCTTACCTCAAGTTCGGCATCCATTTCACAAGTTCTTAAAGGGACCGTCAACCAGATTGACGAAAAAAGAAAAGTTCTAAAATACCGTATTTTTTACAATTATTAGTTTATATTGATTAAAATATCACGACTGGTATATGACATTACTTAAAAAAAGTTGTTATTTTTTCATAATTTCAGTATATTCGGTACGGAATACCGTTAGTGCCATCGTGGTTACACATTAAAATCCAGAGGGCGACAATGCGATAGTACGATGACGACAGTGCGAAAATACGATGACGACAGTGCGACAATACGATTGCGACAATGCGATAGTACGATGGCGACAATGCGACAACGCGATAGTAGGATGACGACAATGCAATAGTGCGACAATGCAATGGCGACAGTGCGATGGTACGATGGCGACAATGCGATAATCATATCGTACTTTCGCCATCGTATCATCGCATTGTCGCCTTCGTATTATCGCATATTCACCATCGTACTATCGCACTGTCGCCCTCGTATTGTCTCACTGTCGTCATCGTATTATCGCATTGTCGCCATCGTACTATCGCTGAATGGGTCAAGTTTCCCCCGGGTACTTCTTCCCCGTACCCTGGGTACTTTGAAGTATACTTCACCGTACACCGATTTTCAAATGATACTTTTGGGTACCTCGGTATACTTACAGGTACCCCATCTTTCATACTAAAAAAATTCGTACCCAATTTTTTTTCGTACCCAAATATGTCGTACCCAATTTTTTTTTTCGTACCCAAATTTGTGTTCGTACCCCAATTTTTTTTTTGCATACTTTTTTCGTTCCCAAAATTTAGTATCCAATTTGTACATCGTACCCGCATTTTATTTCGTTCCCAAATTTTTTTGCGGCATAATTTTTTCATACCCAAAATTGTCGTACCCACAATTTTTTCGTTCCCAAAATGTTCATACCTACATTTTTTTCATACCCATACCGTAAATATAAAATTTTCATTCACTGAATATCTTAAAAAACGTTTAACATGTGGGTTAATTTGTAAAGACGTCTAGTTTGCTATATTTTATTAAATGTTTAGATCAAACCAATTTTGCTAAATAGATAATTATAATAAAATATATTACCAATTTTGCTAAATAGATAATTATAATAAAATATATTACTTACTTCTATTTCATTATCCATATCACGTCATTTCATGTTAGCGGTTTTTGACAGTTTTGTATTTGTGAACTATGTTAAAGATAGTTCACAAATACAAAACTGTCAAAAACTGCTACACAGATTCACATGTTTCAGTGATGACGAAATCGCTCAAATTAAAAATATAAAATGTTGACGTCACTTTACAGAGAATTTACCAACGTCATAACTGATGTCACGAATACAGGTTTTGTCGCGACACGGCTCATATATATATATATATATATATAGTTTCGGATAAATAACAAGTTTATCATGATGATGCGAGGCTTAGAACCATGGTAGCGCGAGGCTTGCCGATTGTTACTCATGGTTCGAGCCGAGTATGATAAACTTGCTCTTTATCCAAAATTCACATAATATTATATTTCTCCTATTATTTCCTCCCATTTTTTCGTTACTTTACATAAAATACCGCATTTTTTGACAATTTTGTTCTTCCGTAGTTGACAGACCCGAGTGTGTCATTCCGCGTAGATTTTACAACAAAGCAGTCCATGAGATAACAAACATTTTATTTAGAAAACAACCTTTTTAACATATGCCACTTATGCTATTTTCAACAACGATCAATTATTCCAAGGTTCTAAGCCTCGCATCATCATGATAAACTTGATATTTATCCAAAACTCACATAATATTATATATATATATATATGTTCAAAACCTGTATCAACTGACAGATTTAGCACTCGTATACATGTATTAACTTTAGAGGAATTTGGCAATGTTTGGGGGAAAATATATCACCCAATACCTTGGCCAAAATAAACACTGATAAATGATGTATGTAATTGTTGTGACATGATCAGAGATCGGATGTGCATCTTAATGCATCTTCTGTTTTTTTTTGTTTGGAGGGGGGGGGGGGTAGTCTGTTTTTTTCGCTTACCAGTAGCGGGTTTCGGACATGTACAGTTTTTGGCTTTATCTGTGCGACAGAAGTCACGAATGTATTCAAATTAATAGCACCGACGGTCCAGATCAAGCCTTTTCACAAACATTTGTTTTGGCAAGTCGTCACAGCTCACATTAAGATTCATTTTCGAGACCTTCCTGATAGTGATTCTGACTACTGGTGAGTCACTAAATTCCTTGCACTCCACCGGGATGATCCGCTGACACACGGGATTGAGGAAATTGGTGACATTCTTTATATGGTGAAACAATGTCGATAGGTAATCCTTCCAGCCGTAGAAACCAACAGGATTGGAAGTGTCCCCCACAAGAAGGGGGATGTTGTGGCCCGTCCTTGATGATAACCCCACATCGGACAACGTTTCTACATTGAATCAAGATTACCATTTAATAAAAAAACAAATTCAAAATATAGTTTTCCTATTATCAAATTATTATTTTGTTGTTTTCCCCACGCTTTTTAAGCGTGGGGATATTGTGGTTATCTCCGCCGTCTGTCCATCCGTCTGTCCGTCCGTCCTGGCCAGTATCTCCTCCTACACTATAAATATTAGAACCGTGAAACTTACACACATGGTAGCTATGAGCATATGTGCGACCTGCACTATTTGGAATTTTGATGTGACCCCTTGGTCAAAAGTTATGGGGGTTGAGGTGGGGCTGGGTCAGAGATTTTCACTCATTTTATGCCCCCGGTATGGTGCATTGATCATAACTTTTGCAATATTCAAGATAGCAGCTTGATATTCGGCATGCATTTGTATCTCATAGAGCTTCACATTTTGAATGGTTAAAGGTCAAGGTCATCCTTCAAGGTCAAAGGTAAAAAAAATTCCAAGGGAAGTAATAAGCTTTAAAGGTAGGTAAGTCATGAACATGCCAAATGATTTTTTTTAAATAAATCAAAGCAGCGCAGGAGAAGTCATTAAGTTTCTTACAGACAAATCTCTTGTTTTATTTTATTTTACATTAACTTATGTCCTACCAACATAAAGCTTAGTGTGATGCTTCTGTGTAAACCTAAAATGTTAAAAAATCAGTTTAAAAAGGTCAGGCTACAATTTAGAATATGTATGTTTGTAGTAATTGACTGACTTAAACAAGATTTGACCCATTTTGATATCTAATTTAAGAGATGTTTCCTTTTGGGATTGATATCAGAGTAAAAAAGTAAATTTTAACATTTTCACTACATATCAATACGATTCACAATTTTGCAATTGCGTTACTGCAAACAAATATTTTTAATAACATGTTTAGCTAAATTAATTCCTCAATACTGAAAAAAGATACACAATAACTAAGGGCTTGTTATAACCTACAAGAACTCTCCACAGAAGGTATCAGATGACCATGTTGTCTTTAATTTGGCCGCAACAGTTGTCACACTGAAAGTGAGCATGCAGTTCGCCAAGATTGTATGTGTTGAGGTAGTGGTGAACCTGGCTGACCACAGCATTTTCACCTTTATCATGTGACTGACCTTCGTCTGCGAGGTAAAACATCTGCTTTGCTGTGAAACAGAAGACTTATAAATAAACCGTAAATAAACCGAAAGACTTACTAGAGGTACCCAAATAGTTCCTTTTTTCCCAATTAATTAATAATGGTTTGAAACATTGAGATAATGCATGGTTACTGTCTTATGATAAAAGATTGATATAAGACGAGAATGATATCCCCCACACACGCACACAATGAGTAAATAATGGGTAGTTGATTACATTTAGACTGATTCAGTTTGTGGATAGCAATGATAACTAATTCAAATACCAGATCCTTCACAGCTGATTCCAAAACACCTCACACTTCCTAGGGGTCTTGAAAAATAACTTCCCAACCTGTAGAATATCAAATTAATGGTTATTTATCTACATTACACTTTTATATAATAATTAAATTTGCGCTTAAACATTTCTAAAAATCTTTATAAACAATAACATAATATTCAATTATATGTACAGCTTAAATATTTTTCTTAGTTCAAATCATGTTCTCATTTGTTTCATTGAACAAAAATATTAATAGACAATAACACGCTTACATACCTGATGAGAGTAGTGGGGGTAGTGCACCAGCGGTGCATAGTCCCATGACACATCATCCTCTCCAGCGAACAACGTTTTCGAAATAACGTTTTTGGTATTGAATTGAAACTGAAGAAGTGCTTGTTTTTCCAGCATAAGGTGGAGTTCCTGGGGAGGATAGTGAGTGATGATAGAATACTTATGGCCGAGGCGGACATACAGGTGATAAAAGATTGGCCAACAACTAGAAACACTAAAGATGTCCAGAGATTTCTAGGCCTGGTGAATTAACACCGAACATATGTTCCAAACATTGATGAAATCAGTGCGGACTTGTATAATGTAGTTGGAAAGCACAAGTTTAGGTTGGATGAGGAACAGCAACAGGCGTTTGACAAGCTGAGAACTGCTTTGTCACAAGCCCCAGTGTTGGCTTTACCAAATACAGTGGATGAATTTATACTGGACACAGATGCGTCTGGTGTTGTAGTTTCAGGAATACTTATCCAGAAACAAGGTGGAGAGGAGAAAGTTGTAGCCTATGGTAGCTATGTATTGACACCTAAGCAGAAACACTACTGTGTGACTCGGAGGGAATGAGTAGCAGTATTACGCTTCATCAGGCAATACAGACACTACCTGTTAGAGTAGCAGTTCGTACTTCGAACGGACCATTCCAGTTTAACGTGGCTGATAAACTTTAAAGATCCCCAAGGATAGTAAGCTCGTGGATGGAGGAGCTATCACAATAAAATATCATCCTTAAGCATCGGCCAGGGAGGAAACATATTAATGCAGATACCTTATCGCGGCCGCCTATGCCGGATAAGGTATGCAGCCATTACGTGATGGGAGCAACACTTAAAGATTTACCATGCTTCAAAGCCAATTGCCATGATTGTAAGAAGGCTCACAAAAAACTTGGCAAGATTCACGGAGGAGGTGGATAAAGCAGTACTGTTGGGAGTGGGTGTGCAAAGGTAGATGATCGCGAGAGGAGGTAGCACCAACATTAATTGGGATATGGAGGATAGCACCAGATTAGATAGAAATAGGTGTTCGTCTGAGGACGTATCCCTGGTGGTCTTAAAGGGTGTTCCGGAAGGATCCAAGTGTGGATCGGAGACAGCCAATATGAGTACAACTTCTGATCAAGAAGACGCCAAAAACTTGATTATAGACTCACCGATGCAGACATATGATGGTGGTGGTATTTCACGGTCTGGAGAAAGTCGACCCGTAATTTCGAATATTGGAATCGTTGCGCGTGACTCCGGGTGGTACAAAATTAACAAAATAAATCCATCAGGCGATCCAGAATTGCATGAGGTGGCTAAAGATGTACTATTGGAGGAGGAGGAGACAATTAAAGCACATATTGAACTAGTAATGGTAGGGGGGTTTGAGATCTTAGGCGTTGATGCGGATGATACAGGTGAACCAAGTATTTAGGATTTTTCAATTGAAGATCTGGTTGTAGCCCAAGACGAAGATCGTAATCTGGAGATTCTTCTGCAATGAAAGAGGAGGAGGAGGATGTTGATGAGGAGGAGGTACTGCCACTTGAAGAGGAGGTGGAGGAGGTTAAACATAATATGAGATGAGGAGGTTGAAGGTACCACACATGTTTTTCATGTCTAGATCCATGGGGCGTTGAAGTGGAAATGGTGGACATGATACTGCTCGCACATATTTCGTGACATTGGGTGCCGGTTAGTATCATTCAAGGAAGGGTGGCATGTACTTCTTGTTGTTGAGATTATCCCGGAGGAGGTCAACCAGATTGTGTATATATGTTTGTTTATTTATTTTAAATAATTATTTTTACTAATTTTTGCTTGAAAGTTTGTTACTGCCTTACAAAAAAAAGTAAGGGAAGTGTAGCATTCGTTACTTTGGCAGCGGGAACAAGGCTCTATGAGGTGGGAACCAGACTGGATGAGTTTCTTGTGGGCAATTAATTCTACCTACGGCCCCGGTGCGTCTCGCGGGAATTGAAGAGAGTTGAATCTGCGTTAGTAAGGATAGCATGACGCCATATTTTCTTCAGAGTTTTTCCAGCCCTTTCCAGCTTTAATAACAGTACGTAAGTACCCTACACGGTGGTAAAAGGTGGCAAAATTAAGTAACCATTTAACCATATTGCAAACCACCAATTTGCCAGTGTTAAAAGGACATGCTTTCCACGTTTTAGTGTGGAAATGTTCAAAACATGACAAATAATTAGCCGAAAACTTGTATAAAAAGACGAAACATTTTCGTACCAGATTTTACTCTCGCGATTTCCCAGCATTAACGTCAGCGTACACAATACTGATTTTCGCTGACGACGTCACAATTATTGTTCGATGACCTTTGTGAAGAATTCATACTTAATTAACTAAACTGCAAACTTCTTTTAAATTCAACCCGGTCTTTTCATCCTTTTCGGACTTTATTGGCTAGCATCCGAAATAGCTGCTTATTCATCATAACAATTATGATCAATTTTTGTACAAAGCACGAAGTGAATCCATGGAAATAGTTCTTGTGTTAAAAGTATCAACAATTAATAAGTATTCTTATCAATACGTTTGACTTATTTGTTAAAAGATTAAAAGAAAGTTACGAAATACTATTCTATATTCCAACGTATTCTTAGGAACGTATTACTGTAGTTACAAGCTGGGGATTTTTGTTTGAAAATGTGTATATAAACACCAACTCGAAATATAAAAGGAAAAACATTTGTGATAAGCTTGTAGTTGAACCTTTGTGATAAGACATAAGCACGTGTTGATTATACAAAAAAATTAACATAACAGAGTGTGGTGCGTATATATTTACAACATTTCACAATAACATGCGGAAAACAACAGATATATACGTCTGTATTGACGTCTGTCAATATATACGAGGAGGAATATAACATAAAATCTTTCAAGTATATATAAAATAAACATCTGTGAAACAATTTCCTTTTATAAAGTACTGTCGTAAGATTATATGACATGCACCATGTATTTTGCTTATTGGCTATTGCTATTTGTTAAATGTTGGTATCTGTCAAATAGATGTTGATTTCCCATAACTCACAAATTACTTAAGTACTATTTAAGTGTGCTTAATGTCAAGTAATTTAGCTAAATGCGCATTTATACATGATATGATTCTGTAAAAAAAACATCAGTGGTGATGAGCAGAAATCACCAAAACATATGTGAATCAACATGTGTGCATTATACAAAATATGGCAGATTAATAGGCGGATTGCAAAAATCAAACGTTGTAACAACTGAGGTAGCCACGCGGTTGGATTCGGCGAAAATTTAAATAAACTTATGAATATGAATACAATACTCGTTTTTAGCTCCACTGGCCAGAGGCCAGCGGGGCTTATGTCATGGTGCTGTGTCTGTCGTGCGTGCGTCCGTCCGTGCGTGCGTTAACGTTTTCTTTAAATATTTTCTCCTAAGCTACAAGTCCAATTCTGATAAAACTTCTCACAACTATTCCTGGAGTGAACCTTTTTAAAATTTGTTCAGATTATGCCCCTGGGATCAAATTTGACCCCGACCCGGGGGTCAATAAATTGAACATATGCTTATATAAAGCCAATTTTGTGCAAACTTTAAAAATCTTCTCGTCCATAACCATTGGGCCTAGTGCTACCACATTTGGTATGTAGTGACATTTAATAGTTCTCTACTTTGTTTGTTCAAATTATGCTTCTGGGGTCAAATTTGACCCTGTCTAGGGGGTCACAAAAATGAACATATGCTTAAATAAGGCCTATTTTTTTGCAAACTTTAAAAATCTTCTTGTCCATAACCGTAGGGCCTAGGGCTACCAAATTTGGTATGTAGTGACATCTAACAGTCCTTTACCACGTTTGTTCAAATTAAGCCCCTGGGATCAAATTTGACCGTTCCCCAGGGGTCACAAAATTAAACATATGCTTATATTGGGCCTATTTTGTGCAAACTTTAAAAATCTGTTTGTCCATAACCATTGGGCCTATTTCTACCAAATTGGTATGTATTAAAATCTTAAAGTTCTCTACCAAGTTTTTTCAAATTATGTCCCTGGTGTCAAATATGACCCTGCCCCGGGGTCACACAAATGAACATATGCTTAAATAAGGCCTATTTTGTACAAACTTTAAAAGTCTTCTTGTTCATAATTATAGAGCCTAGGGCTACTAAATTTGGTATGTAGTGACATCTAATAGTCCTCTACCAAATTTTTTCAAATTATTCCCCTGGGCTCAAGTTTGACCCAGCCACGGGGGTCACAAAACTGATGCTTAAATATATGCTTATATAAATCCTCTTTTGTGCAAACTTTAAAAATCTTCCTGTCCATAACCATGTGACATAAACGGACGAATCTCGGATTTAAAAGACACCATCGTTAACATAATGTGAATGTCAGAAACCCAATAGACTTAACAAAAAATAGGCACGGTGAATCATTTGTAGAATTTTTAAGAGAAGCGAAACTTTGCTTACTAAATGGACGTATTTTTCCGGCATATGACAATTTCACGTCAATTTCTACTAAAGCGAAAGCAGTTGTAGACTACATATTCACTCCACACTCGAACATCGATTTATTTAACAGAGTCGAGGTACATACCGTTAAAAAACTCAGCAATAAGTACCACATTAAACCGGATTGCGCAATGCCTGACGACTCAGTACTATGTTGTACAATGACTGTAAAAACGTGAATCAATAATGAATCAAACAGAGCCAACGGAACTCGCACTGATAATATTAATCAAATAAATGGGAAGAGGTTTAGTTACGACTAAATACCAGCGCAGTTTATCGAAAACAACAGACTGATAGAAATGATCGATATAATACAAACGTGTAATTTGCGCCAAAGTGAAATCGATTATTTATATACAGAGGTGTGTAACTTATACTTTGAAACACTCCTTGCAAAAGTAAAACACAGTGACATGTCAAAACGATCAAAAAAGGGCTTCCGTCATCAGTCAAAACCGTGGTGGAACAGTGACCATGACTCTCGTTTCAAAGATGTGTGTTAAAGTGAACATGTATTCCTGAAGTGTAACAGTACCAAACGAAACAAACTTGAATACAGGCGCTTGTATACATTAAAGCAACGTCGTTTTGATAGGGAAATTAAACGATGTAAGCGGCAGTTTGAAAGGGACAAACAAATTGAACTGGAAACTATATGCACGAAAAAACCAAAAGAATTTTAACGCCATATTAAGGCGCTTAGTTCTCGACGAGACCACATCATACCCATGGAAAAAGTCGACGAAGATGGTAACATACTATCCGACAATAAAAGTGTCCTTAAATTTGGGAGAGAGACTTCCAAAAACCTTTTGACAAAGCGAAAGCATGCGAAGGCGCAAACTTTGATGAAGCCGTGAGCAAAATATTCGCGAGTTTTCTTAACAACCGTTTGACACACTACCTTGACCAGAACGAACTAATTGTCGATGAGCAAAATGGCTTCCGCAAACTTAGATCTTGCACCGATCACCTATTCACATTGTGTTCCATCATTCGAAACAGAAAGGCAGAGGGACTAGCAACGTATACATGTTTCATTGATATGATGAAAGCATTTGATTGGATGGGCAGAGATTGTCTGTTAGCCAAACGTTTGGCAATAGGTGTGAATGAAGGCTTCTATCACGTTCTACGTCATCTTAACAGCACTTCGAAAGCGAGGGTGAATATTAACAATTACTTCACCGACTACTTCAACATCGAATGCTCGGTCGAGCAGGGAAACATAAGTTCACCGACGTTATTTGGACTCTATATAAACGATCTTGCTCTTGAAATGAAGGAAATGAACTGTGGTATAATAATCAACGGTGAAAATAAATGTATCCAACTGTACGCGGACGACATTGTAATTTTAAGCGAAAGCGAACAAAATCTCCAAAAGATGCTGGATAAAATCGATACATGGTGCAAAAATGGCGCATGAAAATAAATCCTTCGAAAAAGAGCGTTATGCATTTCCGAAAACAAAGTCAGCAACAAACAACGTGTGCCTTTAACATTGGAGAGCACGCTATAAACATAACAAACATTTATAAATACATCGGGTGCATTTTATCAGACACGCTTGACTTCTCCGTTACCGCTAACACACTGGCGGAATCGACGGGCAGGGCTCTCGGTGGGATTTAAAAAAAAAGCTAAAACAATAAATGGACTAACGTTTACCGTATACATCAAACTTTATAACAGCAGTGCTTTACCTGTAATGGATTACAGTGCAGGTGTTTGGGGATACAAACATACTCGAAATGCGACACTATACAACATTGGGCGATTCGAGCCTTTCTTGGTGTGCATAAACACGCATCGAATATTGTAATTAACGGCGACGTTGGGTGGCAGACTACTACCGCAAGACACCATATTGGGATGCTGCGCCTATTGGACCGCCTTGTTAAGATGCCTGACGATAGGCTAATAAAGAGGATTTTTACTTGGGACTTCTCCTCGCAGAATAAGGACTGGAACATCGACATCAAACACATCTTTGAATCACTGAACCTCCAGCACTTTTTTTGCATCCAGATAGATGGGCGATATCTCATTAGATAGTCTTCTCAGTCGGGCGACCGAACACTATAAGAAAAACGACATCAACAAATGGACGCAGGGCCTCGAAACCTAGCTGAAACCCAGAACCTATCGGCAAATAAAACATCTATATGAGTGCGAAAACTACGTGACAATGTGCCTCCCGAAACATCTCAGATAGTTTATTGCACAGATCAGAACTGGAACCTTGCCACTACGCATTGAAACCGGGAGATTCCGACATCTGAAGCCTGAAGAGAGATTGTGTTTACTCTGCAAGGAACCAAATAAAATCGAATCCGAGTACCACTTCCTATTTAAATGTTCCTGTTATACAAACCTCAGACTTATGTTCTATAATTCCATCATAACGATAATACTAGACCTGATTCGTATGGATTAAAGTGACAGACTCAAATGCTTAATGACGGACAAACGAGTGATATATATAAATTTGCTTTTTTACAAACGATTGTTATTTAAAATGAGAAAGTATACTGTGTGTGACGATATGACTTTATTATGGCTATTAAATAAGTTGTATATGACACTTATAAAATGCTATATGCTATAATAAATTATTGATTATTTAACAATATACTCTTTAACAGACATTAGACGGCTACACTTATCCATGTCTAATTAGTGACTCGTAAGCCATTTGCATGGCTGGGTAGTACTGTTTGTTTTCAAATTGTATATAATAATTAAAATATGTATGTACTATGTGTCACCTAAATAAAATATGAAACTACTAACCATTGAGCCTAGGGCTACCAAATTTGGTATGTAGTGACATCTTATAGTTCTCTACCAAGTCTGTTCAAATTATGCCCCTGGGGCCAAATTTATCCCTTGAAGGCTCCCATTTAAATGTTATTCAAGACAATTTGATTCATCAAAAAACATGGCCACAGGAAGTCGTTGAACTTTGCATGTTTATGCGTTTTTGTTATTTATTCATTATGGGATGAATAAACTATTTTCTTCTCAAACAAAAAATTTATCAAAATACACTTGGAATAACTTTTAAATTATAAGAGATAAATGCATACATGTCGAGCGTGAAAGGTAGACCAACATCTTAACTATCCATAAATTTTAACCCTTTACCAAACGACACATTTTGGACTGCCCAAAATTGAAAGAGATTGCAGACGAGAAATAATATTGTAAAGGACTATTTATAAATTGGCTGGGTGGGGTAGAACTCATTGTGATAAAAGGAGAAATTGCTCATCATGAGCAATTTCTGCTTTTTTGAAACAGGAGTCCTGTTTTCAAAACGAAAACAAACTCTTCAGAAGGAGTTATGGTCTATTGGAACGTCAGATGGAAAACGTAAAGGAAAGTTAGGTCAAGCTAATTGTTTGTCATGATATCGCTTTAAACCTCACGCAATATGCAAGTAGTGTTTCTATGATCGCAACATCTTGATGAATTATAATTAAATTTTTTGTCTCATAAACATTGACTTTGTTTAACAAACAACCTCTACAAAGTTATCATTCCTACTGCCTTCCGGCACCTCATGAACCTGAAAAACTCGTAACTTTATGTTTCCTCTGGCAAATATCTTATTTGTACAATAAACAATTTCTTCACCACGTTAACAATCCTGCTACACTCACTTATACCTCAAGAATGAAGTAAAGTTCAGGTGATCTACGTCATTAGGTATTTTGCATATGTCATGAACTATATAAGTAACAGAAACTTTGAAACCTACAAACACTTTTTGGAATTTTGGAAAAAGATTCATGATTGAATGAAGGAACTTTTAATTCATTAATCTTGTAGATCATGCGTAGATTTGATCTTAAGCATCTAAAAATATGTGAAATAGAAAAAAAGACAATATCTTTTGGAGAGATAAATGTACCTACGTTATAAGCAAAGGACCTGTGCGACTATTCCCGGGCTTTTTAGTCTGTTTAGTTTACACCGTAGTAACGTTTTCCATATATAAAAATGCTCACCCTTCCAACTTATAGCGCCCAGTTGGACGAGGGATAGAAAGAGAAAGTCACATGCTTGAGTACTTCCGGTAGACAATATAACAACAAACTAGTTTTTCTTTATTCTGCAACTGTCTTTCTATGAGGGCGTTATGAATAAATATTGCATATACTGTGCTACAGTTTGGTTTAAAGCCGAATTGCGCATCCGTTAAAATGTCATTTGCTTCCGCCCATTGTTTAAGACGTTCATTTAATATACTTGTTAACAGTTTGGAAAAACAACTAATTAACGTAATTCCCCGATAGTTATTTGGGTCTGTAATGTCGCCACGTTTATGCATTGGTATGATAACTCCGGACGCCCAGCTGCGTGAAAAACACTTTATATCCAGTTTGTAATTAAATAATATTTCTAACGGCTTTGAACTCACGTGTATTGTTTCTGTACAGTTTTATATTGTCCTGTGCATGCGCTTTATTGTATTTCAATCGTTTTGTTGCCTTAATTATTTCTTTGATCGATATTATAGAATTATCTAGTTCGTGGTACGACGGTAGTGTGTTTTGCCTATTGTCAAATTTATTCAAGAAAGTTACGGCGTCAAACAAATTTAGATTGACACTGCCTTCGTTGTCTAATTTACTGAAATAATCATAAAATTCGTTTAACGTTATCGTGTCTGAGATTTGTGATGAAGGTTTCATCACAGTTTCCAAAATTCACGAGGTGATTTCCGTCTCATATTATTCATTCATTTGCTTTTGAGAATGTTATCTTTTAATTTCGTTTTCCTACATGCATACTTGTAATCCTTTTTCATAGAATTCATTTTTTTCTCGCGTACGTTCATTTTGTTTTAGATTGTACTCGTATAAAGCTCATGTTGGCTGAGATTGTTTGTTTTTACACTTTCATTAATCCATTTTTGTTTATTTTTATCAGAATATATAAATCGGTTATTTTCAGGCTTTATAATGCGCTTAAAATACTTTTTCCCTTTTAAATTTTAATATTTTGAGAATTCTCCCACTAAAATATCAGGGTCAGAGTTTGAATCAATTTGCGAAAATTGCGTTTGTTCCATATTCTGTACATCGCACGATACATCATGTACAAAGTCGCAATTGTTCTATGGTTTCCATTTAAAATAAGCATCGGATTCACCCCAGGAAACCCGATGCCTGGGGAGCAGCGTTAGACCAATCGAGCAGCGCGGTGTAAAAAGAAATAAAACTGGAGCATATTGAAAAGGCACTATTGATAATATATAAGGCATAACAAGTACATTTGCATGCATATGTGCCCGCATACACTTACTATAAGTCTCTACAAAGCAAAGAAATTGCAACAAAATGGCTGGAAATTAGGTCTTTTGTCACGAAAAAGAATTATAAAGTCGCTGCTCACATAATGTGGCCCGGTATTCTCCATTTGGTATCCATGTTTGCCCAACATGGTCATTAAAAACGCAAATTTCTCCACAATAAATAGTTTTCTGGAGAAACCCTGCTGAGAGGTTATGGCAGACATCTATATGTTTGTATAAATATTTTAATTATTGTAAGGGTTTGCAAATTAAAGCAGTTTTTCTCCCCTAAATGCCGAAACATGGCCCATTTTGCCTGGTCTTCTACTTCAAGGAGCCACATTACGCTCATTTTTTTAAGAAAATTTGTCAGGATTTTTTCTACATGTAGGCCAATACCTTTGTTATCAACGTTAATTCACAGTTTTTTCAAAGTGGACTTTGAAATATTTTAATTTTTCCAATTTACTTACCCTATGTAAGTTCATTCGAAAATACACCGCGCTGCTCGATTGGTCTTACGCTGCTCACCAGGCATCGGGTTTCCTGGGGTGGGATTACTATAACTTAAAACCGCGTTATTAAATATTCATACACTTCGTTGAACTTTACAAAGAAACTAGGGCAACAGTTAAACATATGGCGGCTGATTATTGTCATATATATACTACAAATTTGAGCGCCGAAACGATAAACGAACGTTTTGCCAGAACGTTAAGAGCGACTTGACTAATAGACCCAAGAAGACAGAGTATCCTCTTTGTCATAGCTCCACCTGTATAAGGCGTTCTAGGTTGATCACATGTTTGCACCCTTTAACCACTAACGTCAACATTGATCATATAAAGCGGGAACACGTCAAATGGGATTAATTAAAATCTATTAAAAGGACTTTGTTCTCATTGGACTTATGATTTTTGAGTTAATGATTCGCTACCAGCTTTTTTATGATTTCAGCTGATATGTGTTTTCTGGGAATTGCCAATTGAAAGTCTGATCTGCTACGCGGAAGCGGTAGTGCTTGTACGCATACAAGTTCTGGATTAGAAACCCGTGACTGGCACACTGTTTACTTTATTTTTTCCTATTTCTCTGATAAAGATATTAAACTTTTCCAAATAATATAGTTTTGTTGTTAAAGTCTCCATAACGCTCAAAATCAACACATATTTCGTTAAGTATTTCGTAAAATAAAGTTAACACCTAAACACTCAGTGTGCCTTATGGCAAAAGCCA